>NC_092863.1:91789324-91854885 GCF_032062135.1 Pyxicephalus adspersus
GTAAGTTACAGGTCTACAATTTAAAAAAAAAAATTTCATGAAAAACTGTAACGCTTTTGGAACAGAAATCTAGACCTCGGTGTAATGCCCAGGTGGTTAAATAAGGTATATATATATAAGCTGAGCACCTATAAGCTGAGCATATGCACTATATATTTTTATGGCTTGGCCAATTGCAAGAACATGGTTTTAAAGCACACCAATGTGGCAGTTCTTGCAGGGCCAGGAAATAAATAGATTTTCTATGCTGGTATCATTTACTAGAAGTCAATTTTTGAACATTAAAATATGATGCCCTGAACATGGAAAATGATTTGGCTTCCTACCTTGAAAAGATGGAAGAATCTAAGAAACACGTTTTTTTGTATATATAAACTAATTTACAAGTCTAGGAGATGTCCCCACAAATCTGAACACATCTGGTCCCCATGGCTTGGTATGCAGGATGCACAAGTACAGTTCCATACTAGTCAGTACACTTTCTCTACCTTTATACATAAGGCAACCTTTAAAATAATTTTCAGGGTTTAGGAAACCCTTTTCAAATAATATATCCACAGCTCACAGTATATTAGTAGGCTAGTAGCTAGGCAGGGAGAATAATGTCACCCTTACAGATGACAAAAAGATCATTGGAGTCAATGATCTGAGAGTTCCAAATTGTTCATTGCTCCAGGAACCCATTGCAACCTCTGTGGGAATCCTAAAATTAACAATATTTTATACTTGTGACTTTTTTGCTGTGCAGAATTGACACTGCACAATCAGAAAAAAATATATTTATATTGCCTTATATTTATGTGATCCTATGATGATTCAATAAATATAAAACAGGACTAAAACAAAGTTTTCTTGCTTGTAAAGCTTGTCTTTAAACACGATGATGCAGAGATAGGACATGCACAACAAGGCTCCTAATGATCTAGAAGCAAATCAGGGAGAGAGAACGTACTTTTGTTATTGTGGCTTTGTCAAACTCCGTAACAAATAATAATAAAATTATTATTATTATTATTATTATTATTATTATTATTATTAATAAACAGGATTCATGTAGCACCAACATATTATGCAGCGCTGTACATTAAAGGGGTTGCAAATGACAGACTAATACAGACAGTGATAGAGGAGGAGGACCCTGCCCCGATAAGCTTATTAGACATCATATTTGGGGAACCAAGCAGCTCTTTCATTATAAACTCTATTTGTGTTTACTTAGAGGAAAGTTCTCCTTTAACCTGCTGCTGTTGTGGTTCTTATCAGTTGACTTATTCCTGTCTACACTTAAGTGTGACAGACAATGTCATTTGGAGCTGGAGCCATGTTTATTGTGTGCTGCTGCCAGACCGCACTTGAACTTCACAGCCCTCCAAGTTCTAGATGAAAACCCTTGCTGAGTGATTTGAAGAGTCGCAGTCAGCACTTCGGAGTTGTCCGCACCAGGTGGGGGAAATGGTTTGGCCTCATTTCAAAAAGTTCTAATTGCATTCAGTGAGCCCTGAAATTTTACACTGTTATTCTATTTCTTCCAGCGACTTTCTCCCACAGCTACATGGAATTCCAAGACAACAGTTTGACACTCAATTCCTAACTCTGATCTATCTTCCAGTACTAGTCTGTGTATCATGTATCTTCCCCAGAGATTTTCTATATATGAAAACCAGACCTGCGGATAATGCTGTGTTGAGGATTTAGATTGCATATAGAAAATTTACATATACCTTCCTTTTTTTGTGACATTGATTGTTTTTCTTTCTGCATACAACAGCATATTAACCCCCCTAGCGTTCTAATTCTGTCCGTATTTCCACGCAAAAAGCGTTAAACTTTTCTGCATGGAAATGTATTTTACATTGTAGGCCTATAATTCTTAGGTATAAATCACCGAAATATGTCTAATATTTAATAAATTTTATGTTGTAGGCCTATAATTCTTAGGCATAACTCACCAAAATATGTCCAATATTTAATAAATTTAATAATAAACTTAAAAAAAAACCACAAAAATCTGTTAATAAAAAAAAAAAATGTTTAACTAGTAATATAACTATACAGTAGCATATATAATATATTATAATTATATATGTATTAAATAAAGATTTCTTTGTATTGGACTCAGTACAGGTATTTTGTATTGAAACCAATACAAAATTACTTGATTTTCCGGAAGATCGAAGAAAGAAGACGTGTCCGGAGGAGCTGCAGGGACGAGCAGGACGCCAGAGAATGACATCAGAACAAGGTAAGTGGAGTTTTTTTATGTTTTAGGCGACCCCGAGGGTGACTCGGGATTACCGATTATAGCATGTAAAATCCACCCCGAGTCACACTCGGAATGAAGTGTATATATATATATATATATATATAGAAGTGACAATAACACCTTGAACAGAAAGATCATACCATTCCAGGTGTGAGGTATGGGGGTTATACAGTATATGGAGTGATGCCCCCAGTGCGACAGTGACATCTACTGGAGAGCACCTGCAAGCACATAGGAACAGTGTGTTTCTGGAAGTAGGGGGACACCTGAGTAAGGGGTGCATGCATGGGTGTGGCTGAATGTAAAAGGGGGACCAGGCTCCAGGCTATATTAAAAGGGACCACAGACCCCAGTCTCTCTCTCTTACTTTGGAGCTCAGCCAGGATACAGGATTTGAAGGATGGACTCTTTGCGTATCCTTTTACTTTGTCTTTATACCCATTTGTTAGTTTCTCCTAAATAATTATTGTATATTTGTTAATTATTTTACTCTGTTAATAAATATCTTGGTATTTAACCCCCTGGGCGGTTTATTTCTGTCCGGATTTGTATGTCTAAAAGCAGTACATTGTTTTTTATGAAAATTAATTTACAGTATACTATAATATTATGACTATAATAACGTTTGAAACACAAACTCATGTCAAAATAATAAATTAAATAGATAAATAAACTTTTTTTTAAATAAATATTATACTCATACTATTATATTATACTGTAAAAAAAAGGTTCATGAAAGACAATGTACTGCTTTTACACATATAAATCCACTGTATTGCATTTAATACAGTTATTTTGTAATGAATGCAGGTGGTTAAGATCTGTGTAAAGAAAGGTGATTACATAAAGGAAACTTTTCTTTTTTGCATCCCAGAAATTTTCTTTCACCTCCACAATTGAATTCCAGTTGGTCCCGCACCATTCTGGATTTCCTATTTCCAGCGTTGAGAAACCATCGGGCACAACCATGTTCTTCTTTTTACATCACCTGCGCAGTGCAAGATCGGGTGACATTTATCAAAAATGCAGTTCCATAGAAGGTCAGGTTGTTCAACCACTAGGGAAATATTCATATCCAAGGTATAAAACCCTATGGACATAGTTGGTTCAGAGGAAGGCATAAAAACCCCTGGTACAATTTGCTTCAACGGGAAAAATTCCTTCCTAAATCCATGAGGCAATCAGATGTTCCCTGGATCAACAGTCACTGTTATCTTTACTTTAAAGCCTTAATACCCAGTTACATTCTGTGCTTCTAGAAATCATCCAGCTTTTTCTTAAAGCAATCTATAGTAGTTGCTGAAACTACTTCCTGAGGGAGCCGATTCCACATTTTCAAAGACTTTACAGTGAAGAATCCCTTCCTTATCCGGAGCTTAAACTTTTTTTCCTCCAGATGCAAGGAGTGCCCTCCTGTTCTTTGTAATGATCTCATAGTGAAAAATTGTAAAGAGAGTTCTCTATATGGACCATTCATATATTTATACAGGGTGATCATATCCCCCCTTAAACTTCTCAAGGTAGAATAGATTCAGTTCAGCACACATGTGTCAAATCTGCACTTTTTCTTTTTAATTCCGGGAAAGCCTCTTCTGTTCATGCCTGAGCCCAAAGCCCATTACATAAATATCCCAGGAGGCTCTGGGTTTTCCCATTCAGTCTTTGGCACCATGGTGCACAGCAGCCCGAGCACTGTCTGGATACACATCGACAAATTTTTCTCTTTGATCAAAAAGGCTCCTTCTGCACGTGCCCAAGATGCTGGAGCATGCGCAGAAAGAGGGCTTCCTGAGATGCCTGACGTCGGTATTTTGGAAAGCTTTGCTCTCCCATTCATTCTCGACCACCTAGACGGCCAAGAATTAGGAGGCAGTGCTGCACTCTTTTCTTTTTTTAAAAAAAGGGTGTTGCACCTAAAAATAAAAAAATATATAATTTTTACCTTACATAAAAGGGTTCTCTACCCTTTTATGTAAAGTGAAAATTTTGAGTATAGGTACACTTTAACTAAACTTACCTCTCCTCTGTCATTCACCAGTGCCAACATCTTTAGCTGGTCCTCTTCTGGGTTTGCAATGGCTATCCAGGATCATTCACTGAGCTGAGCATGTGCAGCTCAGCTGAGATGATTGCAAACTTTTCTAAACTTTTTTTAAACATAGTATGTCTCGCAAGAACCTGCCTGCTTGCAGTATTTAGGCTTTAAACTTTAGTTCTACTTTTGCTATGGGACCCCATTACAGCCCCTCTCTATGTTAAATCTCTATTTGTAAAATTAAATATTTTGTTAATAGTTAAGGCAATATAAAATGTCAGTCTGAAATCATATACACTGTCAGGCTCATTCCCATCACATGGATTAGGCTGCTTTGGTCAACACAGTCCCAAGTATTAGATAAGGCAAGAAAAGCCTTGTCCTGTATTGTGTCACTTTACACGGACACATAATTCTTGTATAAGAGAGAAATATGATCCAAGCTTTGTGAATAAGGGCGTTATTTCTCCACTATAAGCAGCAGTGGCCTTTGTTAATCCTATAGGCTTATTTAATTCTTTTAATGAATACGTTCAGCCCCTGCCTGGGAACACTAAATACCTTTGCCAAGGTCATGCTTATTGAAATGTTAGTACTGGAGAAGGAGATTAGAATGTCACTTTTAATATCAAATTACTCTTTGGCAGTATATGAATATTTCTTTTATATCTCATGGTTGTTTTAGTTGTCATTTTTTCACAGTCTAGATTTGCGTATTCTTCAGATGCTAAAAGATAATGTTATTTGAGTTTAAAAACTTCAGATGAGAATTGGGAACAGTGGTTCTAGCACTGCTTCTGCCCATTGACAAGTCTGGCAGCACTAAACACTAAGTTGGACATAACCTTTTACAAATGTTCCTGCTGATTTTTGATTGAAAAACGAAAACACATGGGACGCGTGGCATCCATACTCTTCACATACGATTTGAACGATTACACTTGATTAGATTTTGAGGATAAGAATAATTGATTGACAACCAAGTGCATGCTTTGCTTCTGAAGGGTTGGGTAAAATCATGGATTATGGCAACACTCTATATATATTTTTTGTGTCCTTGTTTCAGCTTACAAACATATTATGAAAATTGATGCAGCTTTTACCTATGGGTGAAACGCGTCAAGGATGACAAATTTGAATACATAGGAATGTTGATGTATAGAAAATAATCCTTTTTAAAAAAAATGTAAGATATATGTAATGGATATTGTAATAATTAATGTGAGTGTAAAAGAACTTTATGTATGTTTTAAGGTTGAAGTATAATAAATCTAATGAGTCATTTTAAACAGTGGTACTAATTACTGGTAAGGCACCTTAAAAATCCCCATAATATAAAACTTAGAATTTGAATTTACAGAGAAAGGGATGTGGTGTCATGGAAAATAATAATAACCAGTATAGTCTAAATTGGGGAAATGGATAAAAAAAATACTTTGTACAAACATAACAACTAAAAGCTGAGTGCATTGCTATTCTATTCTATTTGCTATTAAACACCTAAATAAATTCACAACATTACAGTTGATTAGGGTTCACCTGTGTGCAATAAAAGTGTCAAATGATCTGTCCCCAAGTAAACAAAAAAACACACATACCTTTACTCCTGCAGATCCCTCTGTCCTCTATCCTGCGTTGTCCCAGTATCCCCTGATATCTTCTTCTTTCTTCTTCCGGGTTATTCTTCCTGCATCACCCGATCTCGCACTGCACGGGGGCAAGATCGGGTGATGTAGATTAGGGGAAAATGTGTAAAATTGGCAATTTTTTTTATTGACGAAAAGACTCCTTTTGCGCATGCCCTAAGATTAGGCCATGCGCAGAAGAAGCAGCCGAGAGCCTCCCGGAAAGCATGAGGTTGGTATCATGGGAGGCTCTGCAATCCTACTAAGTCTTGATTGCTGCGACGATCAAGACCTAATGGGGAGGTGCTGCACCCTTTAAAAACAAACAAGCAAACAAAATTTTTACTTTAGATAAAAGGATTGTCTACCCTTCTATGTAAAGTAAAAATCCTAAATTTAGGTACACTTTGAATAGACCTGTCCTGAAATCCCCTGACTGCAACACCACTAAGAAAGCAACATGAAGACCAAGGAGCACTCCAAACAGATCAGAAACAAAGTTGTGCAGAAATATAGATCGGGGTTGGTGGTAAAAAAAAAAAAAATCTTTAACTTCTCTAGAATATCTCAGAGAGTATGACTGCATCTATTAAAACAAAACAGAAAGAAAATGGCACCACTATAAACTTGAGAAGAAAAGGCCACCCACCAAAACATTGGGGAAGGAGGGCAATAATCAGAGATGTGGAAAAAAAAAACTAGGGATAAGGGTGAACAAGCAGCACAGGTCCACAGTATGGATGGGACTATCTGCCCATTGGACCACTTAAAGTCGTGCAATTGATTGAATAGAGCTCAATAGGAGAATAGAAGCCATTGCCTAAAGAAAAAAATAGGAAATCCTTTTAGAGTTTGCCCAACAGCATGTGGACTCCATAAACACATGAAAGAAGGTTCTCAGATCAGATAAGACTGAAATTGAACTTGTTGGCCAACAAGAGAACAGTCATGAATGGCTCATCACCCCAAGAGCCCCATTGCCACAATGAAGTATGGTGGCAGCAGCATTATCCTAGGGGTATTTTTTTAATTGGCCAGCCAAGTACAACTGATCAGAATTGAGAAAAGATGAATGGTACCAAATAAAGGGCAATTGTTGCTGAAAACCTGTTTTGCTGGAGTTTTAGTCTGCCAGAGATTTGAGGCTAGAACAATGGCCTTAGATATATTAATAAAGCTTTACTAAGTCATATTAATGAGAAAAATAGAAAAAATGTCCTGAAATTAGAGCAGTGCATGTTCAGTTTTTTGATTGGGCAGGTCTGAAGGATTTTTGCAGATGATACATTGCCTGTCCCTTTCTGCAATAATGAACTTCATGACTGAAAATCTTTAAAAAAAACTTTAGAACTAGCCAAAAACTCCATTGGCATGATGCCCCAAGCTAATTAGGACCCCAAGCAGTTGTAATTGCCACAAAAGGTTCCTCTAACAAAGTATTGACTTTGGAAGGGGGACAGAACGCTCATGGATTTTTTTTCTCTTGAATACTGTTTGTGTCACAAAAATTAATATACATATGTGTATTGCACGTTTAAAGTGGTTGGTATGTTATAAGAATTAATTTGTGCTAACCCCTTAAAATTCCATTAATATTCCAAGTTGTACTGCAACAAAAGAGAATTAAATACTTTTGCCAGGAACTATCTGCTCCTCTTTTCCTTTTCTCTTGCAGCATGGTGGTGAATATATTGGTACTTTTACAAATAATTTTATATATGAATAAAAGTTTAGACTCTGTAAGGCCCATAGAGAATTCCTTCAAGTGAACTCCAAAATACTCCAGTGAACTCCAAAAGGAGATGAATATAAAAGTCATCCTAGTTTTTTATATCTATTGTAAATAAAAGTGCAGAAAAAGGCAATGAATCTTCTATCCATCATGTTGCAGTTACACATTCGAATAACATACAATGTCAGCTTATGAACATTCAACATAAACGTCTGCTTGAATAAATCCTATAGTGCAAAATGGTTTAATGCATCTTTTGTGTAGCATCCATCAATGTGAAGACACAGGCAGGAAGATGGAGTGTGAATTTCCTGAAGTGTTGCACAGCCAAAAGAAAATGATGAACTGCTTCCACAGGAGGTAAAAGCATGTACATGCTACAGAAAAACATCATAGTAATAAATAACAAAAAGACCATAAACTGGGGTAATCAAAATTAAATCCAGTTGATTTACAACATTCAAAGATGTGGTACAGCTGAGAACAGAAAAATCCAAATGTAGTCTGGGCGTGGGTGGATTACCAGCAAACTGAAGCACAAGAATACATATTGCAAAACATAAGGCAGATGAAAATATTTAAAGTAGATGAGCCTATATAGTGTATATTAATCAGTAAAAAATAAATAATTAGGATTGCCTCGTTGGAATTGGTCATAAAGGCATTCAGTGTTATATTCCCAAGAAAATGGAGGAATAAATAGTTGCATAGTTTTTTGTTTTTTTTAGTGTGATATTTGAATCTGAAGTTCATCTTTATCTTTCTTCTTCCATACCTGTAAAGAGAGTTTTCTTCTGTTCTGAAGGGTATTAGTCTATATTCATCAAGCCCTCTCCCACTGAAATGTATTATTCATGGCCCTCACCTTACAACTATTTACAACTTCTTATTTTTAGTCTCGGTATTATGTGTAGGTGTTAGGGAGAATGAAGTACATATAGGAACACCAACTACTCCAGCCTGAAACTTGTATCCTAAATGCAATTTGCACAATGATTATTAATAATAAAAAAATATTTATACAATCCAACTTCTCACACAGCACTGTACATTACTTAATGATCCCCTGTGGTGTAATGGTTGGTGTTGCTTTTGGTTGTCACACGCTTGCAGTGTTGCCTTTGTCTTCGGTGACCCCCGTGTCACCCATGCCTCTTGTGTCTTCCTGTGTCTCTTGTGTTTCCCTGTGTCTTTAGTGACCCCCGTGTCACCCATGCCTTTTGTCTCTTTCTGCTTTCCCCTGTGTCTTTAGCAACCCCCGTGTCTCCAATGCCTCTTGTCTTTTCCTGTGTCTCCTGTGTTTCCCTGTGTCTTTAGTGACCCCTGTGTCACCCATGCCTCTTGTCTCTTCCTGTGTTCCCCTGTTTCTTTAGCAACCCCGGTGTCATCCAAACCTCTTGTCTCTACCTGTGTCTCCTGCATTCCCCTATGTCCTCAGTGACCCCAGTGTCACCCATGCTCCTTGTCTCTTCCTGTGTCTCCTGTTTCTGCAGTGACCACCATGTTACCTGTATCTATTTTCTGGAATTTGGGTTCTCAACCTCTGGCTTTGTTCCTGACCTCTCTTGTTTTCTGCCTGCTTCGACCTCACCCTTCTTTGACTGTTCTCCCGCCTAGTGATTCACTTCCACACACTGTTCTGCTCACCCTGGTGTCCCCAAGGACTGCAACCTGGCAGCAGCCTGCAGCACAACATCCTCACCACTGGAGGCTCCAGAGAAGACCTGGCTGCTGCTTGGGTTTTGAACCTTGGCCCTTCTCAGGGCTCACAGCATCATTGTGCAAGCCATTGTGCCCCTTAGAGACTCCATCTCTCCAAGCGTGACAATAGTCATAAGTTCAAAACTTGGGAGAGATTTGTGGCTTTAAATGATTTAGCTTTGCTGAAAGTAATTCAAAATTTAACATCATTTCTATTTAAATATTCCTTGAGCCCTGTCTTACCTACCACTAACTTTTCTGAGACCAGGGTCAGTATATGCAGGGCAGAAAAAAAATGATGATTATTAACAATATGCATTGTAAAATTTAAAAAGCCATATATCAGCAAATAATGAAATATTCAGAAAAGCTAAAGTTTTAAAAAAACAGGAACATTGGGAACACTGACAAAAGTGACCTCACTGTGCACAACCTCTAACTCTCTGCCTCTCTTACACGCTCCCCTCCCAGACACTGCACCCCACAGTGGGAAAAATTCAGCATAAAATAGTGCTGTCAATCTGTGACCAGATGCTGCCTGACAACATAAAAGCTGCTACATGTTTTCCAACCAGGTTTATGTAAGCAAGCACAACCTACATAGGAGTGACAACTGTGTTTTGATTTCAGGAGCAGTGCAGCATTGTTTCCACACCATCACACAATGCTGAGTAACTGGAGGATCAACAGGTATCTGAGGATCTTTGCGGGTGACTGAGAGAAAACTGTAAGTGAACGATACTCATTGGTGGGTGGTGAGCTTCTGCCATAATCAGCAAGCTTGCACGGCATACTTTCTGATTATAGCACATACTTACCCATGTGTAACCGCACTGCAGTGATCATAGGTCCAGGATGTATCAGAGGAAGGCCTTAAGGTGCACTTCCGAGAAGATGACGATCCTCTTCAGACATTGGATGGACATTGATGATGTAATGTTTGCAAATGTCTCTGGAAGTTGGCTCTACACTGCACTACACTACCTGAGCTCTACACTGCACGGCACATGCGTTGTACACCATACACAGCCGAGAAGTCAGGAACCCACCAGCTAACTGATACATTGCATCCTCCAAGCCCACACGGAGACGCAATTCAGGTCCTGAATACATCCCAGGCCACTCCAATAGGTTACTCTGACCCCACTAATGAGGTATAAGCATGACCCTCCTCCACGGCATGGCTTCCCCTTTCGGCTGATTCCCTCTGGAACCTCCAACTTCATGGAGTGACTGGCTCCCAGCATAACCACAACTTAAACTAACCCACCTAAATGCATCAATATTCTCTTATGACCAATTCTACGAGATGTCTGACTTTCACCTATCCTGCATTCCTTGAAGAAGCACTCCTGTGAAACGTGTTGGAATAGTAGAAATCCTCCACGCATAGAACTCATAGTATATCACTAATGTATTTATCTATTGTTATACTGATATATCCTTAATCTAAAAACTCAGTCAGGTGGAGCTTTGTTTGTTAGTTTGTTATTTACTTCAACAATTAACCTCCCTGGCGGTCTGATTATGTCAGTATTTTTCAAAGTCAAAGTGGCACATGTTTTGCATGATAACCTGTTTGTCTCAGCAACTATTTTCTCATAACCTCATTGCTCAGAAACAATTTTATAAAATAAGAAAGAATCAGAAAGCACCAAAACAAAAGTATTTGTATTTTTTATATATAACACCAATGGATTTCCAACAGTTTGGGTTTTTACAGAGTATAAGAGTTTGAGTCTGTCCCAAAAATGTCATGGGACTGTCGACCCTCCATCTAGATAGTATGTTTTCTAAAGTTTTAGCAAAAAAGTATGGTTCAAATGCCAACGCGTTTTAGCCAACTGGCTTCTTTAGGGGAGAGGTTGAGACCATTAGCGAGAGCTGTACAATAAAAAGAGGTGCAAAAGGCATTTTACAGAAATTGTATATCATTCATTGCAATCATACAATAAATTCATAAATAGTTCAATAAAAAAATAAATGAATAGTAGGTTGTTTAATGGTCAGTAATAAAGATGTCAATATCAATACTATAAAGTTATATCTAAAATTATATATGTAAATTTACCAAGGTCAATAGAGCACCAAGTTTGCATATCACTGACCTCAAGCTCAGAATCGTCGCTGTCTTCACTCTCTGATGACAAATTTCCGGTGAATCACTATCTAGCTCTATTCTGTTGATTCTAAATCACTATCGCTGTTTTCTAGCTGTTGTAAACCAGCTTTTGCACTAGAGAGATTATTATTATTATTATACAGTATTTATATAGCACCATCATTTTACGCAGCGCTGTACAGAGTCCATAGTTGTGTCACTAACTGTCCCTCAAAGGAGCTCACAATCTAATGTCCCTACTATAGTCATATGTCATTAATGTAATCTAGGTCAATTTAGGGTGCATGTTTTTGGGATGTGGGAGGAAACCGGAGCACCCGGAGGAAACCCACGCAGACAACCTGCAAACTCCATGCAGATAGTGTCCTGGCTGGGATTTGAACCTAGGACCTAGCGCTGCAAAGGCCAGAGTGCTAACCCCCTGAGCCACCATGCTGCCCTGCGATGTCTTTTAGAAGCCATGAACGTGGTCAAGTTTCCAGGCAGAGGTCAGGGATGGCGGCAGGCAGAGACGTGGTCAAAGGTCAGGGCTGGTAGCGGACAAACAGTAAAAGTGAAGGCAGTGCACTGGACAAAGCTCTAGGGACAAAACTGTGGGATACAGTAATGTAATCAAACCAGATTACAATGTAATCTGTTTAAATTTCCTGCAGTGTCACGCCCCCCAGTGCATCGCGGCTGCACGCTCACATGTCCCATTGATAACGCTGGGGGGTGCAAGGACAGGGTACACAAGTGCCGTGCGGGCATCGCCGGAGGACATTGCAGGCTCCTGGGGACCAGGTAAGCCCTTTACCTCTTTTGGTACTGAAAGTTAACCATATTCATGCATTTTTTCCTGCACACTATTACACTATGGTATTTATTTACATATTGTGAGATCGCACATAGCAACAGGGGGTGTTTCAAACAGGAAACAGGGCCAGCAGGTTAAAAGTGCATCAAGGGTTTTATTCACTAATAATATTTTCACACAAAAATAGGCAAAATAAAACAAAAAGCAAAAAAAAGCCTGGCCACTTGGTCACTAACTTACTGTTGGTTCCCTTTTCTAACATTCCAGCCCAACCTAGTGCTGTGCAGGACTCTAAGGCCCTAACCATACATCTTTTCCAACAAATTCTGTGTCTTTACTCCCAGGTCCCCGGTCCCCTTGGACCTCCTCCCAGCTCACCAGCCAAGACAAAGACACAGGAATAAGAAGGCTGGGAGTATATTTACCCAGCCTAATTTCCAGGATGGGTTTCTGGTGAGACAGTTACACCTGATCATACCCAGGCCTCTTTAGCTCCCCCACCTGGCCAAGAAGCTCATTGGCATTCAGCCTGGTACTTCAACCCCACCTTCAGGTCAAAAGGTAACTGACTAAACAGAAAAATACTCTGCGTATAACCTGTATCTAGGGCAAATGTACCTGTCACCCTGGACGAAACCCTGTGATTAAATTGGCCAGCTGTTACAATATGTACATAATAAAAATTAACTCCCCCTTTCTTTCCTTCCATTACACCCTAAATAAGATCAATGTTTCTTTCTTCCTCATATTGTATGGCGAAAAGTGAACCAAAAAGCCATCAGGAGCCAGAGATTCATTTTTGTGACAATAGAGACTCACGTGTCCCTTTTGTCAAATAGCTTTACCCCCTTGTTTACTTTATGTTTTTTAACTTTAGGTCTGCTTTAAGTGCTGCAGTATATACTTTGTAATAGGAGGTTATTCCCATAACTGGTAAAAAGGTTGGTATTCTCTGTACTGCTCCTGGAGTGAATTCCTTCTTTTTTTTATTTTCTCTGCTTACAGGCAATTGATTGGCAGACCAAGCTCCAGAGGTTTCTAATGGGCCCCTGACATCCCTTTCTATTATAAATGTTCCACATTGTCAGTAACAGAGGAATGATTAATGTCTTTCCACTAGTTTGATAATGTCTTAATTAGATGATTCATGCCAGCTAGTTAACTTGCCAATAGTTTCTCGCTTGTCCTAAACATTTTTAAAGCGTTCAGTCAGTCTAATTAATTTAATTTAATTAGCAGACTATTTAGAAAAATAAAAAGCCACACCAGCCCTAATAAAAAATTTGAATAATATTTTAACAATAAATGTTTACAATACAACATTTTATCTATTAACATTTTTTTTAATCTAATTCTCTTTTGCTTTCTAATTAGCAGGTTGGAGGCAAAGCAGTGTCTACAGCAGGCAATCTAAACTCTTTTACCCCCTATATAACCCCCCAAAATGTCAGATTTTGGGAAACCCCTAAATCCAGGTAAATCCATTTTATTGGGGGTCAGTTGAAAAAAAAATCTCCTAAGTTGGTGGCCAGTGGAAAGAATATTACCCCTATAGTGGTGGATAACAACTATTATAAACAACTAAAAACATCATTAGAGTCATGCAGATGGCTCTACCAAGTGGTGTTGGAACCAGAACTATGCAGACATCATCAAATGACAGGTCAAGCAACCACAGTTTTAGAAACTAGCAACCCCTGGAGAAGCCCTGGTTAAGAATGATTGAGAATAACTTATTTATGGTATAAATCCCTAAAACTAAACTTTCAAAACAATAAAAAAAATGCACACAAGCAGTTCCTTATTGCACAAGGGAGATGCTGCATACGGAGTCAGCCACTGAAGACAATGTAACTCATCAGTGGCCATCTAATAGCTGAAGGGGATCGTCATACACTCAGACGTACGCTGTGGACTCCGCAGCAAAGATGATGGCTTCCTCTGATGCTGCAATGAGGTCCTGGACCTGTCATCTCCATAGGGAGGCTGCACACAGGTAATACTGTGCCGTAATCAGCAAGAGTGCAGATGTTCACCATACACCAAAGAGTACAGTCCAGCTTTAGGGGAATTTCTATAGTTAGTACAGATTATTTTTTTCTTGACTGGATCATTATTGGCCTGTGGCTGAACACTTGTGGGAACATGGCTGGATTCTGGTGGGTACATGCCTGGAACCTGGTGGGCATTTGGCTGAATCCTGGTGAGTTCACGGCTGTATCCTGGTGGGTTCATGGTTGGAATATGGTGGGTCCAAAATGGTGGGTACGTGCCTGGAACCTGGTGGGCATTTGGCTGAATCCTGATAGGTCCATGGCTGGATCCTGGTGGGTACATGGCTGGATCTCAGTGGACACATGGCTAAATCCTGATAGGTCCATGGCTGGATCCTGGTGGGTACATGGCTGGATCTCAGTGGACATATGGCTAAATCCTGGTATGTCCATGGATGGTTCCTGGTGGGTACATGGCTGGATCTCAGTGGACACATGGCTAAATCCTGGTAGGTCCATGGCTGGATCTCAGTGGACACATGGCTGGATCTCAGTGGACACATGGCTGGATCTCAGTGGACACATGGCTGGATCTCTGTGGACACATGGCTAAATCCTGGTATGTCCATGGCTGGATCCTGGTGGGTACATGGCCAGATCTCAGTGGACACATGGCTAAATCCTGGTAGGTCCATGGATGGATCCTGTAAATTCTTGACTAGTGATATCTATGGATTATTAAGGCATCTAGCAATGTGATCTTTTGTCATCTACAAATCTATAAACTTTTCGTATTGGAACAATACACTGAGCCAGCTAATGAAGACATCATGGATCATTGTTGATTCTATGAGATTCTGATGGATCAAAGGAAACAAAAAGTTGAAAAAAAAACTCCATACCATTATTCCATGGATTTGCTACAGAAAAAGAAAAAGAGTTAAATGTAAAGTATCCTTTTTCACCCATTCTTAGATCTGGTTTATGCTTTTGAATAAAAATCCCTTTTATTAAAACCATACAGGTAAGGTAAACTTAAAGTAAGCAGACGCCCTATGTCAAATACAAATAGTTATACAAATAGTTAGACCACTTACATTTTTTAGATTAAGAAAAGCAGGGTGTTATCCCTGCCTTAAATTATATTTATTTTATATTGATATTCATTTGTGTATTATAGAAAACACTGTCAAAATTCTCGATTTAGGGATACCTCCCTTGGTAATTTAATTTTTTGTTATTATTATTAATATTATTATTATCATTATTATTAATATTATTATTAATAAACAGGATTTATATAGCGCCAACATATTACACAGTGCTGTACATTAAATAGTGGCTGCAAATGGCAGACAGATACAGACAGCGACACAGGAGGAGGAGAGGACCCTGCCCAGGAGAGCTTACAATCTAAGAGGTAGGGGAAGGTGGGAGTTTTATTGTAGAACATGAAATGTCATTAAAGAACAAACTGAACTTTCTATTAAACACTATATCGAACACAAGCACTCTGTTTTAGAAATATGATACATTAACCAGTTCTCAAAATTAAAGAGTAAAGGAAATAGGAAAAAGGTTCTAAAAAATGAGCTCTTCAATAGTTCTATAGGCAAGAGTGGTGGAATGAATCCATGACGAGGGTAGCTCGGACTTTCTAGCCCATCCTTCACCACCACCATCAGTACCTCCACCTCCCCCCAACCCCCACCTGCTTACCAACCACTCCCCCACCATTAAATACCCAGACACCAATCTTGGATTTAAATTGGCTGGCAAGCAGCCGTTTATTTAAACAGCATTAAATAAATTAACCATTTCAAGTAATTACCAAATGTCCAATAAAAAAAAAATGACATAAATAAATACATTTACACTTTTGATATGTAAGCATATATTACCATAACATAACACTCCATTATTTATATTATTACTTAACCGAGATTATATAAGGCTGACCTTATACATTGAATATTACCTATTTAACCAACAACCTAATTCCTCCCTTTTATTAATTCCTAACCATATCAACAATATCCATAATGTTATCAAACTCCATACTCCCGGTTATACACCCAAACAACCAGGCTGCAGGTCTCAGAAGGCAAAATCCGCACCCAACATTAAGACCATGCTGTGGTCTTGATGTCATTGGATTTACTACTTGGCATGAACTTACATTGTATGTGAAAGGAATTATTTTAGTAGTCACATCCAGATTTTCAGATACAAAAGATTCTTTGTAATCTGAATATTTAGATATTCTTCAGTTTATCAAAGGGCAAGTGTCTCAGATCCGTTGACATTTGTTGCATGATTTGCTCTATGAACATGTAGGATCTGGTGACACAATCCTGGGTGTCCTCCTATGTATTTTGTATCACAGACTGATACGTATGGCATGGGCCTGCTGTGGTGCTAGACACCCCTTTTATATGATTTTATATTTGTCAGCTTCTACAGGTGTCAGGAGGGAATAGGGACAAGACATATATGATAAAAGATCTACAGTAATCGTACACTGCCACAAACTCCCAATCTGGTGACTGGATACCTCCACGGTATATGTAGTGACATGCCTTGGTACAAAGTATTCAGATATAGTGTTTATAAGTCTTTAATATTCTCTATTTTCCTGTGTACATGTGGTAAGCACCAATGTTGTACATATTGCTGCATGTACAGAGTCCTTTTGGAGATTCCTTTATGTTGTGTGTTTTAGATTTGATGTATTTAGTCTGTTTGTAGATCAATGTATCATATATGCTCTCTTCTAAAAATGAATTCAATATGTCTTTATTTATATATTTTTCATGGTATCACCATTCGTCTATGAAATGTTTACCGGATGTTGTTGGATGCGTTTTATGTATTTGCATAAAAAGTTTGATTTGTTTTATTGTACTTTTGTAACATTTGAATTTGTACTTTGAAAGTTTTTCCCCTTTTGTTTGATGTTTTCTTCCTATTATGAGGTCAAGAACAAGATAGTGATTTATAACCCTTTCTTGTTTTATTTTTTTTTTATTATTTTTGTATAACTTTTCAATATTTTATCCTGCCTCTCACACTACCTATGTCCTCAGCACATGGGTCAGCTGTTCACAGTTGGCTCCTGTTTCTCTGCTTTCCCCATAGTCCACACGCACAACCAACAAAACTGACATTGGGTTATGTTATTATTATTATTAAACAGGATTTATATAGCGCCAACATATTACGCAGCGCTGTACATTAAATAGGGATTGAAAATGACAGACTAATACAGACAGTGATACAGGAGGAGAGGACCCTGCCCCGAAGAGCTTACAATGTTAAGCTGATGATTTCCTGTGCTGCACTGTTGTTTAATAATTTCCAGCTTTTTGTGAACTACAGCAACCTGTCCCTCATTTGCAGATAGAAAAATAAGGCATGTTTAATATTAACACACTTCCTAGGGTGACAACACTGCTCCTCTATATGGTACATGGACAATCGTTGTCACCCTAGGATAGTAAGTGTACAGACAGGATGAACTGCTAACAAAGTAAAGAAAAACATCAGTTCAAATCCAAGCACAAACAAATTACAGTATAACCAAATCTTATTCTTGATTTCAGAGTTTAGCAATTTATTAAGAAGGAAAAAGAAAGACTTGCAGGACTGATTTTCCTACTCTACTGAGACTTTTGGCCATTTCTACAGTCTTGACGCCAGGTGGCGCTGCAATGCAGCATATACAATCGGCATTGCTCCCATCTCTATAGTACGGCCATGGTAACAGCTGCGTGGCTACGGGTTGTCATGGAGACGGGACGCGGCCTGGCAGCTTCAGGGCTTCTATGTGACTGAAAGTCGGGAGAGAAGAGCCGGACACCGAGTGTTATGATACCGGGTAGAGCGGCCCCCTGATACCGGGAATATGTCAGAGATTATCTGTCAATGGCTGAACGAGGAGCTGGGGCTGTCCAGGCGTGTGGGTGAGTGAATGCTATGAAGTGTTATGATTAGTTTTGTGCTTTAAGCCCTAATTAAATAATTATTGGCCGGGTGAGAGGACGGAGCTACAAAGAAAAAAGTTTTTCTATCTTTAGTAAATTTGGAGATTTCTCCATTAACACAGTTTCTGTCTGAGGGTGACAACGCTTACTGTATAAATGTCTATGGGGGAACAGCGTTGTCACCCTAGGCTGCTTTATCTTGAACTGGCCAATAGGCATTTCCCATCTCGTATTATATTACATAGGCAGCCTGGACATAGCTTGAAAGAAGGAAAAATACAAAAAAAACCTCATATATGTGGCTGTGTATGTAATATGTTTTCATTTTATACCATTTCCAGATTCTATGGTTTCTTATGGAATTTTTATCATGCTAAGTCATGTTCAGTTTTCACCCCTCGGCTGCACATTGGGGGCACAGACTGCCATGATGACACACGGCATGCCTCATGTTGTAGTCAGCATTGCAGCCACGCCCCTTCGCTTAGCTCCGCCCTCAAGTTAGCAGATTGCAGAATGCAGGGTACACTGATGGGTCAGCACCCCCTGCTAGGAGGAACGGGCTGTAACCCTTGTAATTTGTCTGCTATCATCTCCTTGACTGGCAGCCTTTCAGCTGGAGTTGGGCTTTAATGTTTCTTACATTATGGCTTTTAAATGACAATTCTGAAGAGCGTTTATTGGAAACTACCGTATTCATCTTCAATGACTCAGGGAGGCTATGCTGAAAAAAAAAGTGCAGTTACTCTGTCCCCATCACATGTGGCGTCTCCCCCCAGTAGCCATAGACAACGAATGGGGGCAGCATTACGGAACTGCTCACACATGTGCACATGTGGCGTCTCCTCGCTACAGCTCTATAGAGAATGAATGGGGGCAGCACTACAGAACTGCTCACACATGTGTTATGGTACTGGCAGGGCGTTGCTTCCTCATGTCAGAGTCTCCAGCAAGCAGAACATAGATCAGCACAGCTGTGACGTCACCGGAGATTACTCCAGAGGCTGGAGGCAGAACTCACACTTCATAAATACAGCTACAAGGCACCCCCACATACCAGTGCGCTGTTTTCAAGGTGCTCCTTAGGCTCAATTCTTAATATTTCCTATCACCTAGCAAATCTCACTTTCTGAGCTCACTTTTACTTTAAGCAGCAGAGTGCACATGAGATCCAAGCTTTTACATACAATTTGCAGTATACATTGCAGCCTGCTTGGAAGGGAAACCCAGGGATGCCATTAGAATTTTCTGGGCCTCATAATGTAAACTTCATGAGCCTTCCCTCCGTCATGCCTAAAAGTTCCAGCATGGCAAAAGTCAAGATATTTTTATTGGGGCCTGGTACAGAAATACGCCTTGTCCTCCCTCTGATGGCAGCCCTGGGGACATTTTGGCACAGAACATTTAGGCAAATCATACACCCCTGCCACAGCACCGTCCCCTGGGAGAAGCATCACCATGACACCCTTTATTATTAGTGTTTTATTTCAGGAAGTGAGGCTGATGTGTTCACATCACAAGTGTTCTCTGCATGCACAAGGACCACCCAGTGCTGAAGTTTGTTATAAAATTGAACCTGACTTGTTATATAATTGGCAGAAAGACATTATTAATATTAATAAACACTATTTATATAGCGCCAACATATTACACAGCGATGTACAAAAAATAGGGGTTGCAAATGACAGACGAATACAGACAGTGACACAGGAGGAGGGGAGGACTCTGCCCCGAAGAGCTTACAATCTAAGAAGTAGGGAAGCAGCACACAATAAGAGAGGGGATATGTAGTGGTGAAAAGTGCTGGGGGTTTAAGAGACAGAAGATGGGTAGGTGAGTATGAAAAGATTTTAAGGTTTTAAGAGCTCTTTTAAATGTGCAGAAGGACGTTAAAAGGTAAATATGTTTTTAAAATGCATAATATAGTCACCAGAAAAGCCTCCGGGGAAGGGGGGCAGTTGTATAGAGACCACAAATCTGGATGCTGACATTTAACATCCTTTTGTCCTAAAGTGTAAAAAGATGTAAAAATTAAAAATGTGTGGTCAGGCAGATCTTTATTGCAGGAGGGATAGGTTTTGCCCCTTCTGCAATAAAATAAACTTACCTGATTGCATTTATTTCATTTTATTTAACACTTTTAGCACTGTTGTGCATGTTACAGCACAGTTTGGCTATCTCTAGGCACTTGATAGTAAATCCTAACTTGGAACTACAATGAAAGGAGTAGCCGGCAGTGGTGGAGCCAGGGGGGTGCTACGTACACATGTCAGATGATTCTCGTCCGAGATTCGCCTTTAAGCTGATATTGAAAGAGAGTCTGGCTTATGTACAGCGCTCATAGTTCATGGATCCACCCTGGCGGATCCATGGACAATGAATGATGAACGATCGCATTTCAAGTGAAGAGGAGTACGCAGATCGGGGTGCCGCACTAGTGTTCTCCCTCCTTCCTTATCCATAGAGGATTGTGAAAGATTTTTTTCCAATGACAATTATTGAACGTGTGTACCTTAGGGTCAGTTTTTGGGCCTGGTTCACACTGACCATTTGTCTGGGAAGGTGCCAGGTGGTATCTGAATGTTTGTAATGGAGCAGCTGCTGCTAAAAACAAACCAGCTGTAAATATCCTGCTTTGTTCTATACCGGCGTTTCATGATTAAGCCAAAGTTCCCCACAGACTGGCCTGTGATTATTATAAATCATCCAATATTCAAGCCACAAGTGAATATATTTAAATACATATAATAAGTGAATCAAAAGTAAAGAAAACCAAAACATTAATAATGAAGAACTCTAATAAGCTTCATTTAGATTCATCCAACCCTTTAAATTGGGATAAGGATATTCCATTTCATCACCTGAAGACATACATATTTATGTTTATTGGATTGTTGCGTACAATTTTGATATTCTATACTTGTAACAATTACAGTATACATAGTGACATAGTTAATGAAAGAGCAATAATGTATTCTCTCAAATTATATAATATGAATTGTTCTAATCACTGAATGCATTTATGTATCTACTTACCTTCTTTATGACGTTTATCATGTGATTAATTTAGTAATTTATGTCTCAAGCTTCCCTGATGAAGCCAATATGGCAAAATGCGTCAGGAATTAAGGGACTTAAGGACCTCACCCACTAGGGTACACATCCTGGATCTGGTCTGTCCACAGGAACTAATAGGGATCCACTTTTTTTCTTCCCCAATATAATAATAGCAATACCTTTCTAAAGTTTATAGGAACCAAACAACCCCCCCCCCCCCTACTTGCAGGATCTGAATGCAGTAGGGAAGGGGATATGAGAGTCTAGTTAACTGTTACTTTGTTATATGTCTCACACAATGTTTTATTGTATTGTATTTTGAATATAAACATCAAAAGAAAGACCCCTCTTTTTCGTTCTTTCCCATTTTTGTCATAAAACTATAGATGTTAGCTATAACACTAGTACCAGATGTATTCATACCCAACACTATACCCTTCCTACTAATTACTATTGATCTCTGTACATACTGTATGCTACTCACCCCACATTCATACTCTCTTTAGGTATTTCACAATGTTAGTAATGCCCTCTTTCACTACTAGTACAATACAGGTCAGTAGATGCCGAGGATCATGAAATTCAAATCGTACGCCCCATATAAATTTATTAAATTCAATATAAAGTTGTGTTATTATTTTTCTAATTTTTTTTTTAATTGGATGTGTCTGCTTTTAATATAAGTTGAAATTTAGGATGGAAGATCTACTTTCCCTGCTTACACCCCTAGCATCAGCACTAACCCCCCCCCCCCCCCCCCCCCCCCCCCCCTGGCCCCCGGGGGTTTAAGCAAACCCTTATAGTAAGGTCCAAGGAGAAATTACACTATTCTTCATAGCTCTTTGAATTACATGCAGTTATCTATCCTTTCTCTGCATATACTTTGATGGTCTTTATAAATGTCCAATTCTATTTATATCTCAGATATCATGCTTTCATATCAGAAGAAAGCACCAGAACCCATAAATGGTGTCACTATTACCTTTTCCTTTGTCGCCACTTTACATCTTTTATTAAGTATACATCAAGTGAAGTATTTATAGGGGAACATTTTGTAGCTTCAATCACAAAAGCTCATTTGGAAACCTGACTGCCTCAATCACCTTTTCCCTTTGGACTGCTTCACATCCTAACACAACACACACCTATAATTTTTGGCAGCCTCTGTACCTTTGCTTTAGTTACAGAGGTGATTTACCTTAGTGGACCTTGTGTGTTTTCCTAATGGATCCCCAGAGAATATCTAGAAGAGGCTTTCCTGTGCACAAGAGCAAGACTTTTGTTATAACCAAAGGTAGTGCATAGGAACTGTGTATTGTGGAACAGATAGAAGTTGGATTGTTAATAAAGCTGAAATCCAGCTGGATGTGTATATTTATTGCATTTGTTTAAATACAATTTACTATTTAATTCAGACTGGGGGAAGGTGGACCAGAAGTGTGAGACCATCAGGCTCTATTGCAAAGTGCTGGTAATATAACACTGTGATCAAAACGATGTCCTCCTGCCAGTGCTTCTTCATTATTTGCTTTTGGATTATCTGGCTGGCTTTTAAGCAGGCACGTCATAGGAGGAGAATGTAACTAAAATGAAAAAGTTATTATGAAAGTTACCTAACCATTTTCTGTATGTTGTGTCTAGGCAAGGTGATGAAGTAAAGCATCTTCTTGCTTTCTATTTTTTGGTGATTTAAGAAGACCCAGAAAGCCTGGACAATGGGGGTGGACCCTGGTTTAGTGAACAGCTTCTTTAATCAGGGCATTCATATATATACATTATTATCTCAAAAGACAAACTCAAAAATGATTGCAAAAAAAGTACCCATAATTTAACTGCCAATCACCGCATCACCGCAAATTTGTGAGGACATAAATATGCAGACAGCCACCTACAGTCTAACGTCATTATTACTGGAGCTACAGGACAGGTATGAGGACTTTTCAGACATAAGTGGTTGTGAGCTTGTTCCAGATCAGTAACTCACTTGATAATCGAATTTGGATTAACTACCATGGGAGAACCTGGGTGATCCAGCAAACATGGTATAGTTCTGGCCCAGGATTAAAAACATTTGAAAAGAAAAAATAATAGCAAAAGATTTTTAAGAAATGTTTTCCTGGTTTGCTTGGTTGCCCGGGTTCAGTTTATAGTTACCTGGATAGTCAAGTTAAAAAAAGGCATAAGTCTAAAAAACATGCTAGAGACCAACCTATTCCAGATAAAACCTTTTATACTTAGGTATTCCAGAGGAAGGCAAAAAAATACTTATAAACCCCTTGGAAACATAATCTTCAGTATTGGAGAAAATCTGTCTAATGTGAAGAATGATTAGATTTTCTTTCAGGTGTCTTTTCTTTTTGACTTCCTAAGCTGAGGAATCCTATTCTCTTTATTTTTTGTCCTGGGTAAAGACATCTTTCTAATGTAGTCAAAAAAAACAACAAAAAACAGAACCTCTGCAACCTCACCCCCTTTACTGTATTTAAAAATAATGAAGAAAGCCTAGGTTGCATGCGTCTTTGGCTGCACTGGGTGTGGACATCTTCTCTCTTCTTCCGGGTTCTTCTTCTCCTATGTCACCCAATCTTGCACTACGCAGGTGTGAGATCGGTTGAAGTAGATGGATAAAAAGATTGATGATCCCACTGTGCATACATGAGATTTTTTTTTAATTAAAGAAAGGGATCCTTCTGCGCATGCCTGAGATGAAGGCATGTGCAGAAGGAGCAGCCAAGAGCCTCCTGGGATGCGTGACGTAGGTATCCCGGACGGCTTTGCGGTCCCATTCTGTTGCACCTAAAAAAAAAATACAATTTTTACTTTAAATAAAAGGTTATCCACCCTTTTAAGTAAAGTACAAATTTTTAGTTTAGGTCTGCTTGAAGTATATAATAAAGTTGTCTTGTTGTATCCATTTGATGTGTGCTAAATGAATCTAGTGGGTTACTAGAACTAAACACTTTTTATACTCATTTGTCCCCATTCCATTGCGGGTGCTTCCATCTTTTTTCTTATTCTCTTCTTTAAATCAATCTTTGATTCAATCTTCAACCATCTAGAATGGTTGGGATGACGTAACTACTGCTCATGCAATTTATGACAGACGTAATGATGATCAGACAGGTAAGAATGCATATTGCAGAAGGGATATAGTCTGTCTTGTTCATTACTGAACCCAGTAATCTCATTCATCCCAGCTGTCATCAGGTCGTCCATACGGTAAACATCTGCCACCTTCCTTAGCCAGTGCCCAAGGGTTGGCGGTCTGTCACACTTCCACATTGCAGGAATGCATGCCTTCGCAGCATTTAAGAGATACTAAGGTAAGCCCACCTGGACCTGGTGCTTTACCGGAGGCCGCACGCTTTATAGCCATCTGCAACTCAGTAATGGTGATCGGCTTTTCAAACATTTATATGGTCTCCGTAGATAAAGTAGGAAAGTCAGAGGCTTTGAGGTATTCCCGAATAAGTGCAATTTTTTTCGGGGGGCCCAGGGGAACCACTTCGCAAATTGTATAAATTGCTGTAGTTTTTTTTAAAAATTTGGGCAACTGCTTTGGTAGCATACTTATACATAGAGGCTTTTTTGGAATTCATGGCAGGGGCTAAGACCTTTCCACACTTATTTGCATCTTCGTAGTAAAAATGCCTACATTTAAGCAGCTGAAATTTGCCTTTATCTCTATGGTGTTAATTTTTTCACGCACTGCGAGCATGTTTGACTCCAATTCGTCTGTATGCAACTGTTTATGTTTAGTTTCTAATTGATGTAACTCACGGAGAGGGTTACTAAGCTGTTCAGTTTTGGATTTCTTGAGTCTGCTCCCCTGTTGAATAAGGAGACCCCGAACAAAACATTTTATGTGCCTCCCACACAAGAAGAGGATTTTGGGTTGTTCCTACATTTTGCGAGAAAAAGGAGGTAGGCTCCTGTTCAATTTTCTCAGGGATCCATGGGAACTCCAACAACATCTCAGGTAGAGCCTCCAGGTAGTGGATCTGGGAACCTGAATAGCTGCCATGAGAACCAGTTCAGTGATCTGAGCATGATCTGAAAAAGAAAAATCACCAATAATTGAATCAAGTACCTGAGGAATAACATCATGTGGGACAAGCCTAGAGTATGTCTTAAGGACTGGAGAATAAAAAGTATAATCCCTCTCCCCTGGATGTTGAATGCGCCAGATGTCTACCATCCAGCGGTGGATTGAGTGTTATGTTAAGATCACCCTTGATCACCACTGTACCAGTCCCAAGTTCAGTCACCAGATCCAGCATATGTTCTAAACAAGATAACCGATTTGAATTCGGCAAGTAGATATTACCAAAAGTAAACACTTGATTATCCACTCTACCCTGCACCAAGACATATCTTCCCTCAGGATCCGACTGCACCAGGGACAGAGATCAGGGTAGGGATTTGCGATATCCAAATTGAAATTGGCGGTTTCGTACATAATTAGAAAGCATTTTAACACATGACTTTATCCATGTGCATTACCGCTACACAGATGCTTGAATCAAGCCAGCCAGAAAACTAACCATGTTTTGCAGCTAGAAAGTTCTTTGCACTATAATTTACTGTTCATAAAAATTACTGTACTGAAAAATATTACTGTGATGATGGAATTTGGAAATTCTCTTCTCTGTATCTGCATCAACCTTCCTTGCAGCAAACAAACAAGAACAAGATGATGATACAAGGGAGAATAAACATTTGCGTCCCTGTGGACTTGCTCTTCACATGCTTCTACTGTTTATTATGTGCTCATGATGCCAGTCGGAAATAGCGCTCTGGATTTTGTTTTTTAGTGATTTAACCCTGTAGTATTTATTCAGACTTATAGGGAGACATCAGTCAAATACCAGCATATTGAAAATCCAATTTTTTGTGTATTTACCAAAGTGATTGTTTTTGGTGAAGCAAAAAACTTTGCTTGTGTTTGTGTTTTCTTCTGTTTTATTTTAGAGCAATGTTTCTCAGTCCACGGAGTCCTAGATTTTCGGCATAGGTTACTAGGGGTTCTTTGGGCAATGAGTAATTTGTGCCTCCCAGGTTGCTTATCACTGATACCAGGAATCCATTTTGGTATCTATAATTCTTCCCATTGGCCAACAATGTAAGGGGCATTTTTACCACTTACCAGCAATCTAATGTACTGTAATGTCTTGTAATGTAATGGGTTTCCCTGGGACCTGAAAGATTTTTCAAGTGTTCCCCCATAGTAAAAAGACTGGTGTAGAAAAATTCAAACTACAGTCAAATATGCAATTCTTTCTGTGGTGTCTTTCTATAGTGACTGAAGCTAACATTCTGCAAAGGAGAATTTTCCAAACCCATGTCAGCGATTGGGTCTCCACAAGTCGAATATCAGAATTACAGCTTTCTAAATAGCCCCCTATTTTTTGCTTAGTTCTCATTAATGGTATTCTTGCTTGCTTTCTGTTCTATCTGACATTTGTTATCTGAAGCATTCCAAAGATAAAGACCATCACCACCCTAAATATCAGTGGGAAGCAGTGGTCTATCTCCAACGATCTGACATGCCCAGTACACAGGGATAACTACTTTGGTCCGAGAACAGAAAGGGAGCATGAACATTGTTGAATGGAGTACAGAAGTTATCACTCTGCACGGGGGTCAGACCATTGGGACAGCAAAAACTGTCCTGAACTTTATTTAGCACGTTGACAGAAATAGGGCTAAAATACAAAAAAAAAATGTTTAAAAACCTTTGATTTTATCTCACAGTTACAATTCACAGAAACATCACTCATTATGAAGTCATTGTTACCATAAGTTCAGCCTTTCTCAGCATTTTTAACATGGGGGAACACTTGAAATAACTTTTAGGTCTTGGGGAACCCTTTCAATAATTACTTTTTCCGCAGCTCACAGTACGATAGTGAGGTGGTAATTGAGAAGAATGTTTCTTACATTGGTGACCAGTGGGAAGAATGTCACCCTTACAGATAGCCAAAAGGATCATTGGTAGCACTTAAACTGACCTGAGAGGTGAAAATTGCTCATTGCTCATGGAGCCCCTAGCAACCTCCGGAGAAACCCTGGTTGAGAAACACATTTTTGGGTCCAATGTTATTCAGGCATAGATGTTTCATACCCGTTCACCACATTCCTTTGTGTTAATGTTCTGGTTATCTGGGAACCCTTTTATTTGCCTTCTTGTAATGTAACAAAGGTGTTCTGAAACACTCCCACTGCAGGCTCCTCGTTGTTCCTCAGAATACCCAGTATATATAGAAGTGTCAATAATAAGATCTTTTTTTCACATCTATCAGTTTTATTCACGTGCCTTGGTAGAAGAGCAGACAAAAAGTAATGTTACTGCACAGATTTTAGGAAGGAGACTCGTTCAGCTCACATGTGCAGAGCTCTGTGAAATCTTCATAAAGTGGGTTACATAGAAAGCAGGTAGTTGAGTGACCGTTGCAGTTTAGCACAGTAACAGAGTTTGCATTGTTAGTAGATTGGTAGATAGTAGAAAATTTACTTTTATTATTTGCTCATTTGTAAGCAGAATAAATTTCAGCTTTGCTTTACCTTTGTTTCTAGAACCTAAGAGTTTTGCCAAGGAGTTTGCCACAGGATATCTCATTGGAGAAGTGTTGCACAGATATCAGTTACAAGATGATTTTGACCATTTCTCTCAAAGCAGGTGAGGCCTGTTTGCAGGAAATTATCAGTAACATCATATTAATTAGTAACATGGTAATTTTTTTCACCCTCCCGAAAGCAGGAATTCTGGATAGAGCAGAGACAAGGGCCTTCTTTATGGACATTATTAATATCCCCCTCATTTCCTGTTCCAATGACAATAGTTTCACCTAACAATCTGACAGGCAGTAGAGTAAGGGAATGATAAAAGTCCCCCCCCCCCCAACTTTTTTTTTCTTCGCTCACTTCCTATCTAGTGAAACAGTTGTATGATACTGTACCTGAGGGGAAATGCTTATAGGGGCTTTATTCCATCCCTACAAGGAAAATTACTTAGCTGGATACCCTTTAGGCTTGGTCTACATGGACAATTTCCGCAATGTATAATCTGTGGCTTTAAAAGCCCATGTTTGAAATTCCCATGCATTCCAAAAGGCGAATCTACACCAGGACGGTTCCTTGAGGCAAATTTATTAGCTTTATCTTAAACCTTGCTTGCAACATTTTAAAAATTAAAATGCAGGGTAAACGTGGGAAAACATTTTTAGCAGGACTTTGGAATCTGGAAGCCCCCTTTAATAGGGAGGCTCTAGGATCTCCATCACCCCACCCTGTTGAATGAGTACAGGGGTGCTTAAAACCCCTTACTCATTCCCTGAAAGGGTGAAAATATGTGTAAAAAATAGGACGAGGCTTTCATCTTAAAGTATTTTCCTAAATGTGTGTTTGTGTAATTAAACGTTTTTTACAGGTTATCCCACAATGACAGGAGGATTTCCACAGCTGCATTCAAAATATGAGCACAGCTGTGGGACTCCTGACAATGTGGGATCCCGGGGCACTAGGGGTTGAATGAGGACAAGGCTCCCCATTTACCTCCAGTGCTTTGTGATTTCTCAGTCGTTCAGCACTAGACATGAATGGGGAGACTCGTCCCTATTCACCTCTAGTACATTGTGATTGGCTGAGAAAAGGGAAACCCTGATGACAGCTCAAGCATCATCAGGATTTCCCTTTCCTCAGCCAATCAGGGAGCAGAGCTCTGCTATGCTGACAGTTCTGCTCCCCTAAATGCTCCTGCAGCCCTAGAGGAGCTGTGACATGTGTTCTGTATCTAAGAACACATACTATTCATTTTTAGTGACACACTGACAGAGGAGGGAGGAAATATCCTCAATGGCTGCATCGGCAGCTAAACCCTGACCAAGGTTGTTTATCTTTTTCTAGTTAATCCAAAGTGAGACAAAAATCTTTGCTACAGTTTGGGTTCCAGAGGTGCACAGATGTTTGAAAGCAATAAAAGCCATCTACAGAATTATTACCTTGAATAATTTTTTGCCATATCAGGTTTTCATGGGTTTCTTATTTTACACATCATGTAGTAGAGCTGTTTTTTTTTTTTTGTTTTTTTTTAAATCCTGTAGCAAATAGATCTGAAGTAGTGGGTGACAGCAATGAGACTGCTTAATATGGGTAACTTACTCACATAACAATATATATTTAATCATTTCAATGCATATCAATATTCTGGCACTATCCTGTTCCCTAAAATATTTTTTAAGTATCTTCAAATCTACAGGTGTATTCACATGCAATTTCTGTTCACCTCAGGGCAGCCAATGCCAAGTTGAACAATTTTACCCGAGTGGAGCCCACTTTGCAGCTATTAGGCATCCCATTCGACCAGAATGTGGCCCAGAATATCATGTCAGAGCAACATGGAGCTGCCACTAGGCTTCTCTACCAATTATACATTGCTCTGCAGAAGAAGAAAAAAGCCGGCCTCACAGGAGTTGCTCTGGAGACGTTGAGACCGGCTGCTCCTGCAAAGCTGCAAGGTATCGGCACAGAAATGTATAGAGAGGTGAGTTAATAATGATTATAAATATTTTATTTCTTTTTTGAGACTACTAAAATCTGAAGGTTTGTACTGTCCTTCCTTCTTTCCAAGTACCTCACAGTACACTACTTTGCTAAGATGTAAAATATTACTAGATAACTTGTTGAGGTTTGTATATTCTGCTGTTACAGAATGCTTCTCATGGATTCAATGGGACAGTACCTTCAAACCTGTAATTTAAATTGATGGCTAATCATGATATCCTTTGGAATCTGTGTAATTAAATTTTAAAGTATTTGGAATCTGTGTAATTATATTTTAAAGTAAAAGCTGTTCTATCTGTTATTCTCTCTTCTAGCGTCTAAAGACACTGATTCCTCGCCAGACAGATTTAAATTTGCAGCAAGTAACCGAACAGTTTGATCTAAAAGCAAAAGAGATGGATGAAAAGATGGCCCAAATACAGAATGATGAATTAAAGAAAATCCAGAAGATACAGGAGGAATTGAGAATGCAGGATATTGAAAAGGTAAGAATAATTTATTTGACATTCAAAGGTTTGCTGGCTCCTACATTCATATTAAATATGTAACCACTGTTGTCTGTTCTTTGATGCACTATAAGTCCTACAGTTGCTGTATGTCATGTTGGACAATAACATGAGTATGCTGGCATGTAGATATAACTGGTTCCCCATATATTTTTCATTGCATTACATCCATCTCTTAAGAAAAAGACTTTTCCTTGTAAATGAACATTCAGGCTGCAGTGTTCATCTGTGGTGTTATATTTTTAATGCGGTACTTAGAAAAAAAAAATATTAAACATAATGAAAATCTAGAAAAAAATGTTTTAAGCTCTTCTACAAGCACCAATTATTAGTACACATTATTTATATAGCGCCAACATAGTTCATAGTCATGTCAGTAACTGTCCCTCAACGGGCCTCACAATCTCCCAATCAGTAATGTCCCTACTATAGTCATATGTCTTTTAATACAGTCTAAGGTTAATTGTGGGGGAAAGCCAAATACCCTATCTGCATGTTTTTGGAACGTGGGAGGAAACCAGAGTATCCGGAGGAAACTCACAGAAACACAGGGAGAACCTGCAAACTCCATGCATATAGTGTTCTGGCTGTGATTTGAGGCTAGAGTGCTAACCTCTGAGCCATCGTGCTGCCCTACCCTTCTATTAGTTATTCTGTTATTACTATTTGCCTTGGTAGTTTACCATGACAAAACACAAAAATATTGGAAAAGACCAAATTGCTTTTAATACATGGTTAAGGGGCACACCTGCATTCAGATCTTCTCTTTTTCTACAGCAGAATGGGGGGGGGGGGCATTCAATTGGTATTCATGATGTTTCCTTGTCTTAAGGTAAATATGTATCTTTGTAGGGGAAGAGGGCATAAATATTAAGTTCACTTTCTTTTTAAGTACAGTTATCAGTTACAGTAAAAGGTGAATATTAAGTTCATTTGCAACAAGGATAAATATATAAAGCTAGAAAATACCTGCTAACGCTTAATGAAAGGACATAATTCGTTGCACAATCTTGTACCATTTATGACATAAGAGTTGAAAATAATCTCACAGTATACTAAAAGCAATCGGTTCCCTAAAATGACAACAAATTAGGAAAGAAACAACACAATACAAATTTGCTTTTGATTACCTTTACTAGCTTCGTCGAGCAAGAAGGAGACAAAATGAAATTATGGCTCGGATTCAGGCAGCAATTGTGCAGATTCCTAAACCTCCAGCAAACCGAACCTTAAGAGCCATAGAGGCACAGAAGATCCTTAGAAAGAAGAAAGAAGCAGAGGTACATTTACTGCCATTCATGTATTTTCAAGAAATTGTATGTACTGTAGTATATGATGACAAAATATTGTTAGGATAAATTCACATGGATTATACTCAGAGCCAAGCCCTTCCTAGTCTCTGAAAGGGTTTTCTAAATCACCAAGGGTACTCTGATGCCAACATCTGCCAAGTTAGTCATAAAACAAAATGTTGCATCCATTGTTAAGATTGTGGTAAGTAGTTTATTTCAGTAGTTTCCAACAACTCACCTTCTGCTGAAAGAGCAAGACAGACCAGGACAGGGCTAAGATAGGCAATAGATGCTCTTTGCTGCACAGAATAAACCTACCTTCATGTGATGGCACCTAGGAAGTGCCTGTTATGTGCTGACAGCTCCTTATTAACTTTGTTGCTGTCAATTTTTCTTTAAGTTAAGCTAAGGAAGAAAAAGTGTCATGAAAAAATTCCTAAAAAAAAGTCCTTGACAGATGTCCTAAAAAAAGACACTGTAGAACAGATTTTTTTTACCAGCCACAGACTCTAAGCAAGGTCAGATAGCAATTTGTTGTGGCTTTTGGTGTTTGTTTGCACAATAGATGTCAACAGTTTAGTAATGTACTGATGTGCAGCAAAATTAAAAGCCCCGGTTAAAATACCGTTCAATCTTCTGTATGTCATGTGTATTATATGTATGTATGTCATGTATGTTGCTGTATAGCAGCCTATTTTTTAATGGGCTGCCAAAATACCACAATAGATCTAGAAAGCCCATTTGCAAAGTAACCCCAGTGTACTAAGGCAACTTACCTGCACTATTGTGCCCCACAGTGCATTGCCATGCGTTGCATTACAAAAAAGTCACATGCTATTCTAGGTACAACACAAACTTGTGAACCTAAAAAACCTAATACCTGTAGATTAAATTGTTCCATTTTAAACTACTTGCTAGGGCATCTCTTTTGAGAAGAAAGAATTTGCCCAAGGAAATTAAAATCTTTTCACATTAAAATCAAGAAAAGAATCTAAAAAGGGTGTACCTTTACTTTTGTATAAAGCTGCTCCTTTTTTATGCAGCTTTGCTTTGTCTCTGTTGCGTCTTTATAATTAATGTAAGCCTTGTTTAATTCTGCTATTGATCAAGTCATTGGGCCTAATTTATTAAAGCTCTCCAAGGCTCGATAGGATACACTTTCATCAGTGAAGCTGGGTTATCCAGCAAACCTGGAATGGATCTGGTCCAGGATACAAAACATTTGCTTTCAAAACAAATAGCAAATTATTTTAGGAACTCCATTCCAGGTTTGCTTTAATCACCTAGCTTCACTGATGAAAGTGTATCCTCCCCAACCTTGGAGAGCTTTAATAAATCAGGCCTATTGTATTGTATTTATCTACATAAATGAACACAAGATGGCACCACACAAAAGCACAAGCAATTTCTGCATTTATGCACTTCTCTTATGCACACTTATGCTCTTCTGTTTTTCTTTAGGAAGTTTACCAAGAATTGTCAAGATTTGAAAAATCTGCAAAAAAAGATGCCTTGATTACCAGCATTACACCAAATGGAAGGTATGGACATATGTTCATCAAGTTCAACCACTACGGAAATAAACATATCCCAGATATAAAACCCTATGGACATAGTCAATCTAGAAGAAGGCAAAAAAATAATACCCAGCCTAATACCTAGTTATATTCTGCGCTTCTAGAAAAGTACCCAGCTTTTTCTTTAAACAAACTATAGTAGTTGCTGAAACTACTTCCTGAGGGAGCCGATTCCACATTTTCACAGACCTTACAGTGAAGAATCCCTTCCTTATCTGGAGATAAATTTCCTCTAGACACAAAGAACAACCTCCTTTTCTTTGTAATGACCTTAAAACAAAAATTTGGGAAGAGAGTTCTCTAGTTTTTATAGCGCCAACATATTACGCACCACTGTACATTAAATAGGGGTTGCAAATGACAGACGAATACAGACAGTGACACAGGAGGAGAGGACCCTGCCCCGAAGAGCTTACAATCTAGTAGGTGTGGGAATTAACACACAATAGGAGGGGAGAGATATATATATATAAATATATAAAAAATAAACTTTCTTTCAGGAGTCCAACATTGCAAAGAATAAAGTCAAACGGCAGCATTGGTAGTAGCCCCTTCAAACTAGAATCTACTGATGATTATGTAAGAAAAATACAGAAGAGGCTTGAAGAAGATACCACAGCACGCGAACAACGGGAAAAAAGAAGACGCAGAGTTCTAATGGAGCAGCTTGTCACTCACGGGGCACAAGAGGTAATAATGACATATTGTTTTTCATCTTCAGAAAGAATCCAATTTATTTAGGTAAGCAGCCGCAGCTTAGAGCCCAAAAGTGGCCAATTGGCTATCATCTTGCCTTCTTCTGTACTGATGTCAGGGTACACACTGGGGGATACTGCTCATTAGTACTTTTTTCATTACCAATATAAGTAACACACCTAACTTACTTAATTTATATACTTAATAATGTTTTGTTTTTTTAATTCAAAAAAGGTACATTTAAACATATTTCCAATGGACCATTTTTTTCAACATATTACGCAGCGCTGTACAATAAATAGGGGTTGCAAATGACAGACAGATACAGACAGTGACACAGGAGGAGGAGAGAGCCCTACTCAGAAGAGCTTACAATCTAGGCAGTGGGGCAAGTAACACTTAAAGGGGGGAGGATATGGAATGGTGGGAGGTAGTGAGGATTTTAGAAGACAGAAGAAGATGGGCAGGCAAGTTTTAAAAAATTAGTTTTGAGTGCTCTTTTAAATGAGCAGAAAGTAGAAGCAAGCCGAAAAGGAAGAGGAAATCAACTCACTTTCTTCTTGTAAACAAGCGGATTAAGAAATTCAATAGACAGCTATCAACAAATTGATAGTCCAGGAGTTGATATGGATTAATTCATCACACCAGATTTCTGTTAGTCAGGTTACAAACACTACACCTAGAACACACTGAATTTTAATGCATTGAGGTCTCTCCAGTGTGACATCTACTGAAAAATCAAACATGCATTATAATTCTAACAGAGTAGTTTTGATTTTGTCTCTTTTTCAGGAGGAATTTCGGGAGGAACAACTTATTAACCGTTTAATGAGACAATCACAGCAAGAAAGGAGAATTGCTGTCCAGCTCATGCACACTCGCCATGAGAAAGAAATCATTAGACAGAACAGACTCTTTCGAGAGAAACAGTATCAGGAGCGCCGTGAGAGGGAGTTCCAGGAGGCACTTGACAGAGAAGCGGTATGAGAGTAACTCATTTACTTTTATTTACATAACATTTTAACAAAAGGCCTGTCTATCCATATGGAATTATTGATTTCAGAACCTTAGTGTTTGTATATGATCTTTGGGGGGGAGACAAAGAGGATGGTGCCTAGAAATACTAAAGGTGCAGTAATGCTCTAGAGCAGAGGTCCCCAACCCCCGGGCCACAGACCACTCCGTGGCTGGTGAGTTTGGGGCCCTAAATGACAGGCGGCAGAGACGCAGGCAACAGGAGCACCGGAGACCTTCCTTACACTGCTCTAAAGCTAGTGACAGCAGGAGTGCAACCAGCAGTAGCCCAGGCATCTCTCCTCACACCACTTAAACAGGAGATGCTGAGAATGGTAGAGCAATGTATGTAAGGTTTACACTTCTCTGCCATTTCCAGCAGCTCTGCCACCTGACAGCACACTAGCAATCTTACCATACTCTGCTACTATCAGCTAGTGTGTCTGCTATTCTTCCCATAATCTTAGGGATCACACATAATCATTTTGTTTTCTAATTAGTACAGAAACCATGAAAAGGATTGTTCAATGCAGTTACTAGTTAATTTGCAGTTAACGTGTACAGAGATTAAAATAGTTATCATGCAGCTCCATCACACTGGAGCCTCACAGGAAGTATGAGAACACTCAGACAGTAATGATATTCAGATTTACAATGTAACACTGGTGGAGGTTCTAAATCATTCTTTACTGCATCTTTACAACAATGGGGCTGATTTATTAAAGCTCTCCAAGGCTTGAGAGGATACACTTTCATCAGTAAAGCTGGATCACCCAGCAAATCTGAAATGGATCTGGTCCATGATTGAAAACATTTGCTAACAAATGGCAAATGACTTATAAGAAATCCATTCCTAGTTTACTGGATCACCCACGTTTACCAAGTCTATCCTCTCCAGCTTTCAAGAGCTTTATTAAATCAGGCCCGCTGTGCTAAGAGATTATATTATTATTTTTAGCAAAATTATTATAATTTTATTTTATAATTTTTATACAATAAAAGAAAATAGAAAAGTTAGTAGGCTTTTGGTGCAAAAAATAAATACAAATATAAACATTTATTGATCAAGGATTATAATGGTGCTATTAGTAACATAGAACTACTATTCTATAAGATAATTAAATCATGAACAGAATAAAAAACACAAAATACAGTGTTCACACTTTGTGTATAGTGATCAAAATTTTAAACTTGTTTCAAGTACCCAACGGGTTTCGCCAAAAAGGCTTCTTCAGGGGATTGTTGAGATCAGGTACTTTGGAGTGGATTTTTTCTTAGTACCTCTTTTGGTTTTGAAGTACATTATTTACACTGTCCATTGTTATTGTTTCCTCATTCCCCTGATCTCAACAATCCAAACAAAAAGAAGCCTTTTTGGCGAAACGGGTCGTGCACTTGAGACAAGTTTAGAACTTTTATCACCATACAAGTGTGAACACTGTATTTTGTGTTTTTTGTTTTTTTTCTGTTCATGATGTTATTATCTTATAGAATAGTAGTTCTATGTTAATAATAGGACCGTTATAGTCCTTGATCAATAAATGCTTATATTTTTATTTATTTTGCCCGAAAAGCCTACTCACTTTTCTATCCTCTCTTTCTAATCATTCTAAACAAGGCTAGGCAATAATCAGATATAAATTCTATTGTTACCTTAATTAATTGAAAAAAACCCTCCTGACACCATAACTCTCTTGGATAAAAAGTTGTATTTTACTGAAATTTACCTTTTTCTGACTTGTTACTTTTACTTCTAGCTGCCCTATTTGTACATCTGCCCACCTTGCCCTTGTGTTAAAGACTAGGCTCACATTTATTGACAGATGCATCTGACCCGCAATTCCCTTTTTGTAAGCTGAATTTGAGTGGCTATATTAGTGGATTTTACATTCCCACACTTGTATTGGAATGCAAAACCTGCTAAGAATACAAAAGACCCACCAACACAGGCCATACCCCACCAACTCAGACCATAACAGTGACCCTGATATCTCTCATATCTGACCCATACAACATGAACTGAGCATTGCTACCTGTATTAGTACTCACACATAGCATGATGTGCAAAAGCAATGATGGCCAGTACAAAAATTCATCCAATTATCTGCTGGTGGAATATAACAACCTAATGAAACTGTATAGACAAGAGGTTATGAATTTTCTATTATTAGTCACAATTAATCCATACTTTATCCTATTTCCTCATAAAAAGAAATGGGAGTTCTGTTACAAGTCAAAGGTAAAAGTCAAGTAAATTAGGTATCTCATCACAGCTTGCTGTGAGATTAAAGTGTATACATGTACAATATTACAGGCCCTGCAGCATCAAGCCAAGCTGGATGCCGAGGAACACATGCGGAAAGTCCAGGAACTACATGACCAGATAGCTGCAGAACGAGCACAGGCACGATACAAGAAACACCATGGTATTTGTCAGAAGATAGTCAACCAGATGGTGGATCTGGTGACAAAAACAGGGGAATACAGAGAACTAACTAACAGGTAAGTGCTTCTCTTAGAGAGTGTATGCTTTTCTGAACTCTGGTGTCTCTGATAATAATGAAATGTACTGTATTGTAATATAATTTATGAGAGTAGTATCAATATACCTAAATTCCTAGAGTGAAATAAAATAAAGAGGGCTCAGAGGTTAGCACTTTGGCCTTTGCAGTGCTGGATGCCAGGTTCCAATCTTAGCCAGGACACTATCTGCATGGAGTTTGCAGGTTTTCCCCATGTCTGAGTGGCTTTCCTCTGGTACTCCGGTTTCCTCCCACAATCCAAAAACGTGCAGTAGTTAGGTTATTTGGCTTCCTCCCCAAATTGACCTTAGACGGCATTAAAGACATATGACTATGGTAGGGACAATAGATTGTGAGCTCCTTTGAGGGACAATGACATGACTATGGACTTTGTACAGTGCTGCATAATATGTTGGCGCTATATAAATTCTGTGTAATAATAATAATGCCATAACTTCAGATAGGGATTTGAAAAATTTATAGTCTATGCCTGTAGCCTAAACGCAATAAGAAAATGAGTATGGGGTTAGGCAAAAATTGGTTTGGATGAGAGAACTACTTTTGTTGGCCTGTAGGAAACAAGACTTGTGTACTGCTAGTGTGGTGTAGCTTGCCCTTTTCTAAAATTAAAGTGATCTATTATTAAACACAGTGCTCAAGTACAGATAATATCAGTGCATTAAATTAATCACTGTGTCTCCGTGTAGCCCCTTGGATCCCAGGATATTTATAGATCTTGAAATTTCCCCCTAGGTCTCACCCGTGTGAAACTTTCACTGCCAACCAACTGTTAATTGCTAGATCTTCAGTGAGAAATCGAAAGGCATTTACATTTCATTTTTGAATGACAGTGAGTGGTACATAGTATTGACTGAATTACAAAACATATCTCAATCTAAGCAGTGCTGGGCCTTGTATTTAGGGATGTTCCACAAGTATAATTCCATCCATTGCTTTTGCAATAAAATTTTTTATTTGTGTAAGAATTAAAGAAATTAAAGAGTTATTGGGAGACACTCAATCGCCGAGATAACAATTGAAAATCATATGCTATAAGAGAAACGCTCACAAGTACACACGCTGTGTATAAGTTCCTGGCAATTAACTTGATGTTTTATTTTGAGTGCTCATACTGGGCTTGGGCATTCCTAATAAAAAGGATAGATAAGAAAGCAAAAAGAAAGGTTGAAAAAAGGCATTGGGCCTGATTTATTAAAGCTCTCGGAGGCTGGAGAGAATACAGTTTCCACAGTGTGGCTGGGTGATCCAGCAATACTGGGGTTGATTTCCTAAAAGTAATTTGCTATTTGTTAGTAAATGTTTTTTAATTCTAAACCAAATCCATTCCAGGTTTGCTGGATCACCCAACTTTACCAATAAAAGTGTATCCTCTCCAGCCTTGGAGAGCTTTAATAAATGAGGCCCATAGGGTGTGTTTCACTGTTGGAGACCCAGATAGCCTGGTCTAAACATCCTGAATAAGGAGACCTTATGCAACCCTGACCAGGATTTATATAGCGCCAACATAATATGCAGCGCTGGATAATAAACTACTAATATAACAGGGTAGTCTCAAGGCTGGCTGGCTGGCAAAATCAGTTGAAATGCCATTTCAGGTATTTTTAAACATACCTTTAAACACTTCTAGTATACTATAAGAACCTAAACATAACTTAATGGTTTCTTAATGTGGCCTGTCAGCTCAGACCACTGTGAGCCAGTTACAGTGTTCTCCACAGCCCCTTTTGGCCAGGACTTTAGCCACCCAGCACTTTTAAGTAACCACCTGACTCTTTTTGGGTGGTTACTTAAGAGTTGGGTCACAATACAGGGGCTGCCACCCGCCTACAATTGCTTCCCAGCCAGCTTAAACAAATTCTAAGGAGAATACTGCAATTAGGTTAAAGACCTTATCAGTGCACTGCTTACCATTGTTGCAAATGTTCCTGATTGCATTAATATGATGCAGTTTATGTTGGGTTTATGTTTCCAAATAGCTGGTTGCTCTAATGTAGAATAGATGGAATAACTACTCAGTCTATAAGTACACTAAAATACTGGTCTTTCCCAGGTTAATACCTAACAAAGTAATGCGAGAGTGGAAAGAGGTCTTTATTTCTGGACTCCCGCTGTATGAAGAAGCTTCATTAGACCCTTTACCTTCTGAACCAACCCCTGAACAACTTGTGGAACTGGAGAAAGAGAATTTACTAAATGACAAAGATTTTGAAGAGTACAAGGTAATGTTTACAGCTTCTAAGCTCTAAAATACTAACTTGCTCTTGAAATGTAATCAGTAATAACATGTTAACAATATTTAGCTGATTTCTAATTTTGATAATATAATAATTTGACAACATTTTTACATTAAGAGACTTTGACACCTCTAAAGTGTGTCTTCTCTGTTCTATAATGTAGTCAATCAGGGACTAATGCTGGTCAGATATTTCAGTTCTGATTAAAAATATTTAAGATGAAATCTGAGCTGAGGTTTTTGTCTAAACAATAGGGCCATTGCATATTGCTTATCTAAAGTTAGTAAAGTTCTTTCTTGTATTAAAAGATCAACAGACTGCAGAGATGGAGACATAATCCTGCCCCTGTACAAAGCATTGGTCAGACCACATCTAGAATATTCACTCCAGTTTTGGGCACCAGTTCACAAAAAGGACATTGTGGAATTGGAGTGCAGAGAAGGGCAACTAAATTAATAAAAGGAATGGAGGAGCTCAGCTATGAGGAGAGATTAGATGAGCTGAATCTATTCTCCCTTGAGAAGAGATGTTTAAGGGGGTATATGATCACCCTGTATAAATAAACAGTCCATATAGAAAACTCTCTTCCCAATTATTTACTTTGAGATCATTACATAGAACAAGAGGGCGCTCTTTGCATCTGGAGGAAAAGAAGTTTAAGCTCTGGATAAGGAAGGGATTCTTCACTGTAAGGTCTGTGAAAATGTGGAATCGGTTCCCTCAGGAAGTAGTTTCAGCAACTACTATAGATTGCTTTAAGATTAAGCTGAATGCTTTTCTAGAAGCACAGAATGTAACTGGGTATTAAAGCTTTAAAGTAAAGATAACAGTGACTGTTGATCCAGGGAACATCTGATTGCAAAAATGGAATTAGGAAGGAATTTTTTTCCCCTGTTGAAGCAAGTTGTACCAGGAGTTTTTTGCCTTCCTCTGGACCAACTATGTTTTTTAGGGTTTTATATCTGGGGTATGTTTATTTCCCTAGTGGTTGAACTTGATGGACTTATGTCTTTTTTCAACCTAACCTACTATGTAACTATAATCTTACTTTATTCTTGGCATGCTTTCTGCACAGTATTTCTTCCAGATCTGTGCAGTAATCCAACATGAAACAATTTCTGCACTTGACCTTTGTGCATAGATCTCCTGTAATAAAGACCAATCACTATAGCTCCATTCTTTGTGCAGAACAAAGGGTCAAGTATCCTTTACCCTGTATTTTTTTACTGTCAACCTTGTAGTGAGGAAGACCTTCTGCGTCCCATCCACAGTTATATTCTCTGCACAGGTTATGTATATGACAGTGATGATGCCACCACTATTTTTACAGTTTTGATAGCGAATGGGCCACAGAAAGTGGAAATATATATAAAGGTAATTTAGGTGCATAGAGTTCAGCTTTGAATGCAGAATCCTTCACACATTGTACAAAGTTTTTGTAACTGTGTAACTGTAATATGTAAAGATGTGTGCTGTATCATTTAACAAAATCATCTGAAATTCCCTACATTAAACATCCTGATCTTCTATCATTTGAATTTGATTATTTGAATGATAAGTGAGATAAATATGTTTACAATTTATCTCCTTGTATTGTACCCCAAAACGATCACACACCTTTAATGAGATATGAGCAGGTTAAAGCGAACATCTTTCTTAACCTAACCCTCCCACCATGTCAAACAATTCTAACACATTTTGACATTGTGCCGGATTTATTAAGGCTCTCCTAGGCTGGAGAGGATACACTTTCACCAGTAAAGCTGGGTGATCCAGCAAACCAGGAATGAATTTCCTAAAAGTCATTAGCTATTTGTTAGCAAATGTTTTCAATCCCGGACCAGATCAATTCCAGGTTTGCTGAATCACACAGCTTCACTGATGAAAGTGAATCCTCTCCTGCCTTGGAGAGCTTTAATAAATCAGGGCCGTTATCTCACCCAAGAAGCAGGCCAATCAGAAGTCTCGATCCTCCCTCCTGGGAGCACATGACCTATGTTTTGGCATTTAGTGGCATAACCTGTACTGGAGGAAGATCAGAACATAATTTGGTAGCTGGATAGTGAGCTCAAAAAAGTATTACTGTAAAGCAGATGTTTAAAATAACATGCCAAAAAGTTGTATTTTTTTTTATACTAATACAGTGTTAGGACCATCCTTTAGGAAGGGAAGGAGGACCAACATTAGAAGCCAATGAGCTGTGCTGCACTGCTTGCACTAACACTTTGTATGCCCATAGGAGTAGAGAGCACACTCAGCATGGTTGGTAATTTATCAGTCTGGTGGATTGACATTGCTGTCCAATCAACTGTCTTTACTACACAGTGCCTGTCTGTGGTTTTGTCTGGCTGGTGGATTTTGGTTTGGTTACAAGAATCCATGAACCAAAGTACAAATCCTATGTGATTTATTCTTCTGAAATTTCAAGCAGCATAAATGATTCAGCAATAGATTAGACAGAATCTTCTTATCCTGCTTGATTATAATGAGTACTCATTCTTCTATTACTATAATAGTGTAATTATCCTTTAACCAAGTTTGCTTTTGTTGTCATTTTTTTCCGTGCTCAATTTTTTTTTGTTATATTCTTTTAAAACATAAAATTAGGTTTAGTCTGTTTTTAAAGAAGCAGTCAATACCTTGCAGGATTATACCCATCTAAAGTCATAAAGCTTATTTATCACAATCATAAATCTAGCTTGATTGTAATCTTTGATGTACAGAGACGCTTTGCACAGGAAAAGCAACAAGCATGATTGAGGTTAGAATGGGACACCTAGTAGATCTGTGTGTCTGTCTTTTAGTAAACAAGCTTTAAGAAATACATTGACATAGTCAAATAGGTTGCATGGCATCATAGTACATAATCTTATTTAAGATGATTATACCATTTTGAATTGGCCTTCGGCTTGTACTGGAATGTAAAACATCTGTATAGGTAAGCTGTGGAAGTAGTAATTCTGATATTGTACACCACTAAGTTTTTTAAACTATTCACTCATAGGGCCTGATTTATTAAAGCTCTCCAGGACTGAAGAAACACTTTCATCTGTGAAGCTGGATGATCCAGCAAACCTGGAATGGATCTGTTCCAGGATTCAAAACATTTGCTGGAACTTTGAAGACTTTACTTGACTTTGAAGAAATCCATTCCAGATTTGCTGGATTACCCAGCTTTACTGATGAAAGTGTATCCTTTCCAGCCTTGGGGAGCTTTAATAAATACAGGCCCACAGAATAGGTTTAGCCTCACACATTTAGATCTTATACATAACTTAAGTAGGACTTGATTTCTGAATAGCCCACACAGTCTGTGGCCTATGGTGGCATGGCCACTAGTCTGTGTTCTCAGACCTTCCAACTGTACTGTTTTGACTGGTACAGACTGTTCATCTGCATATTTGACAGAAGGCGCCAGTCTGTGATACTGAACCGCTCCCTGCCCCCCCCCCCCCCCCATTTATTCTCTCTGGAACTGCTGTGGGGAGAAGCTACATATAGCATGTAACTGCACCCAACCTCACCGTCAGTCTGAACATAGCTTTAAGAGCATGTTTTCTAGGCAGTTACAGGGGAGGGTGGGCATGAGGTAGTCAGCCTAGGGGAGAAATAAGTACAAATCTGGCCCTGGGCACGAGTTGGAAAATGACTGATCCCCCTTCTTACTCTTTGTCACAAATTGCCTTAAAGCCAAAATTCAAGCAAACAATGAAATACACAGCTGAAATGTAAATGAGACCTTTTTTTTGTCCTTCTACTGCTAAAATTTACACAGCTATGTCAAAGCACAGCTCTGACTGTCAGGAACAGAGACTTGCACTCTACTTCCTTCATTGGGCCTGATTAATTAAAGCTCTCCAAGGCTGGAGAAGATACACTTTTATTGGGGAAGCTGGGTGATCCAGAAAATCTTGTTAGCAAATATTTTGAATCTTGAACCAGACCCATTCCAGGTTTGCTGGATCACCCAGCTTCACTGATGAAAGTGTATCCTCCCCAGCCTTGGAGAGCTTTAATAAATCAGGCCCATTATGTTTCTTCCTAGCACCACATAACTTTGGTATAACTGATTGGCAAAGTGAGCTTTATCTTTCTTTCTAATTTCTGCAAAAGGGTGCTACCAAATCAAAGTTTGGTTAAGTTGCTGGCAAAAGCAAAAAAAGTTTATGTGGCCCCTGAGAATGTTTGAACACCCCTTCTGTAAATTCATGAACTTTGCTCTTTAAATCAGTGCTGGCTTGAGTTGTTTAAAAATTTGCACTGAGAAAGAAAAAGGCTTTATTACTACTATTCCTACTCAAAGCAGGACTTCTATATGTAGTAAACTGAACAGTTGCATAAATACAAAGATACATGCACTTGTGCTCTCATCATAATCACATCACCAAAAGTGTTAGAACATATGGTTGTGAAGAAGATGTTACTGGCAAGTCAGCTCCAACTTTAGGATGACCATTGCAGCCAGAGCTGCATTGTTTTGTAAATACAAAATAGAAACTCTCTTGGAGCTGAATATTGAGCTGCTATTGCTGCGTCCCTGAAATGCTAGTGCTCTGGTTGTTATGCTGACATCCTGGCTTTAAGGGCTTTCTAAGTCACTAATATGAATGGACAAAGTTTGCAGAATGCTTGCTACTGGTATATACTCAAAACAGAACTAACCACTGCGATACTCACATGCCCCTTTCATTCACTAGCACCATCATCTTATTTTTCTGTAGATGATCTCTCTTGATTGGTTGGGCAAAGGTGGCGTAACGAGTAAAATTGTACCAGGGTTCTTTTTGCCTTCCTCTGCATCAAATATGTCTATAGGGTTTTTATCTGAGATTGGTTTATTTCCCTAGTGGTTGGACTTAATGTCTTTTTTTAACCTAACTATGTAACACTGGAGTTCATTCATCCCTAGTTTGGACAGGGGAAGCTAGGATTGCTGGGTATCCTAGCAATCAAAGCTGAAGCTATGCATGCACATCTCAGCTTTTTCACAGATACCCAGGACGATCAGGTAAGTAGGAAGGAATTTTTGCAGAAGGGACACCGCTTGTTTCTTTCTGCAGTAATGACCTGCCTGATTGTGGCTTCTTATAATTCATAGGATATAAGGTATATACAACACTGCATTGCATGTTGAACAAGCAGTCACATGCTTAGCCCCCCCCCCCTTTGTAATGAAAATAAGTTTACATGAATATAATTAAAAGTGTTACAAATATTAAAATTAAATTAAATCAAACACATTTAGTAAAAACAAATGGGCAGCACGATGGCTCAGAGGTTAGCACTTTGGCATTTGCAGCGCAAGGTTTCACTTCGAATCTTGTCCAGGACACTATCTGCATGAAATTTGCAGGTTCTCCTCCTGTTTGTGTTGGTTTCCACCAGGTACTCCTGGTTAATTGGCTTCCCCCCAACATTTTTGTGGGTGTTAGCGAAATACAACTGCCCCCATAGTCAGATGTTGGAGTGTATAGGGACATGCTGACATATGCAGACTTTGTGGTGGTAGTGGGTAGTAGGCAGACTATATTAAGATATGAGCAAGGAAGCATCTACACACATTTCAAGGCTTGTGTTCCTATTTTGACTTAAATACTTAAGTTTACCTTCTTTCTTTTTTGTCTGGTTTGGAAAATATTTACCACAACAATCATGCTATGAGGCCCACTTCCTGCTATTGCAGGTCTGTACTCTTCTGGCAGGAAGTCACTAATTTAACTTACTTAGGTTTGGAGGCCCTGTCACCAAACATAATTTACTTTTTTCTTTTTAACCCTATTAATAGGCAACAAAAATATTTTAAAAAATGTGAATTATTGAGTTTTAAAGTATTGTGTTGTGCTCAGAAACTGTCTATACAAATGACATTACAATCAGAAAGAGAGGCATAACCTAGCTGTCAACAATTTTCTTTTAAAAGCATTGTTTTTTTTTATTATTATTATTATTATTATTATTATTATTATTATTATTAATAAACTGGTTTTATATAGCGCCAACATATTGCGCAACGCTGTACATTAAATAGGGGTTGCAAATGACAGACAGATACAGACAGTGACACAGGTGGAGGAGAGGACCCCGAAGAGCTTACACTCTAGGAGGTGGGGGAAGAATCCCACAACAGGAGAGGGGATATGGATTGGCAGGTAAGTAGTGAGGGTTTAAGAGACAGAAGAAGATGGGTAGGTGAGTTTGAAAACATGTGTTTTGAGTGTTCTTTTAAATGAGTAGAAAGTAGGAGCAAGCCAAATAGGATGAGGAAGACCATTCCAGAGAGTCTTTGAGCCATGCGTGTGATGAGGTTATGAGTGAGGAAGTCATTAGAAGGAAGTCATTAGAAGCAGTATTTTTTTTTCAGGTCAAAAAGATAAGTGGGACAAGAACTGTGGAGGGATTTGAAGGCAAAGCACAGAGGCTTGAATTTGATTCTAAGGTGAAATGGAAGCCAATAAAGAGGACTTTAAAGAGAAGCAGCAGAAGAGGACTGGTGGGAATGATGGATGAGTCTGTCTGCAGTATTATAACATAGCTAATCCCCACAAAATGAAGACTAAATACACTTTTATGTAGTGTTGGATTACTTTCAACTTTGAGACTTTCTCTTTTTTGTTTCACCTAGTGGTCCTGTAAGCAACACACTTCCTGTTTTAGTGTGACAACACACGCTCACTTCAGTGTTTCTATATAGAAGTAGTTTTGTCACCTATTGCAGGAACTACATAAAAGCTGGAAAGCTGCAATATATTACTTTTTTTTTCAATGACCAAGGGTTGTTATCAAAATACAGAAGACAAATATTCAAGTGCCAAATATCCACCAAGTTTAGAGGGTATTTGAATCTGGGAGATTAAGTACAGGTGGATCCCCTTCTATTGTTCGTAATCAATACTACAAAGTATTTTGGAAACATTGGTGAACTCTTTGTTATGTAGTAGAAGTTAGTGTGACGTTAAAACTTTCCCATACTTCAAAGAACAGATGTGTCTGTGTTTCTTTTTGTTTGGATGTTTCAATCCGTTCTATACAAAAAAGAATAAGTGTATAGTGGGTGAGTAGGGAGATAACCAAGATTGTAAAATTGTTTTCTGGCAACTGCTGAAAAAATTTAGCACTTGCCACCAAAATGTTTTAATGATTGGACAGTCCCACAAGCTAAGGTAAAGATTTGCTCCAGGTGTGCCACACTTGGGACAATTGGACTCCATATGCCAATTAGATGCTTTCTAGGGGGCATATATATGATCTATGGAATATTCAAAAAAAACATTTCCCTATAAGAAGTTGCTGGGATGGCCTTTCAGGATCAGGGTTTCTTTTATATAAAATTTATGTTGTAGTTTGGTAGTTCATTTGTTATACAGTCACTGTTGATATGTATACTGCAGAATAAATTTTAAAGGGAGTAAGAATGTAAAAATAGGTGTACCACTTCTGTGATTATATTTATAGCTTTGTTATTTTCCCACAGATTAATATCTGTATACATCTAATAAGCACTGTGTATATATTGTCAGTGTGGTATAATATTTCCCCTGTTTTTTTACAGAACATGTCCGGAGAGTGGATTTTATCTGAAGACTTTGGGGTGAAAACACCTGAAACCAATAACAACATTCTAGGCCATGTGGTTCATAGACTGCTTGATATTGTCAATCCTCCCCCAGCCAACACACCACCACCTGGGTTTCCTCCATTTCCCATCAAAGGCTGTGTTCTTGGGAAGACCTTCACTGGAAAGAGCAACTGCCTCAAGCATTTGGCAAAGGGTATAATATCATCTTTATGTTTCTTATAGGGAGTATAGATTAGCCAGACAAAAGGTTCATATGTTTATCTACTGCAGTATTTCTCAACCAGGATTTCTCCAGAGGTTGCTAGAAGTTACTTAAACAATGGACAATAAGGTCATTGTAAGTGACACCAGTAGTCTTTTTGGCTACCTGTAGGGGTGACATTCTTCCCACTGGCAAGCAGTGTAAGAAGTATTCTTCCCATTGACGACCAATGTACTGTGAGTTGTGAATATAGTAGCTATAGCAGGGGTCCCCTGAAGACCTGGATGTTTTTCCAAGGGTTCTCCTGTGTTAAAAAGGGTTCAAGAATAGCTAACCTACTGTTTTATTTATCAAAATGTCAGAGAAAATAAGCTGATTTCTGAAAAATTTCACCCTTTGCCAAAAAACATTTGAATCTATGAGGGAGGTTTTAATAATTCTGTAAGTTTTGACTCCGGAGGGTAATGAAAATGTCAATTAACTATCAAGGATTTATTGTTTTGGCAGACAAAATGACTCCCTAATATAACACAGTATTTATATAGCACCAACATTTTACACAGCGCTTTACAAAGCCCATGGTCATGTCACTAGCTGTCCCTTAAAGGGGCTCACTGTCTAATGTCCCTGCCTCAGTCATATGTCTTTAACACAGTCTAAGGCCAATTTTGGGGGTAAACCAAATAACCTAACTGCATGTTTTTGAGATGTGGGAGGAAACCGCAGTACCCGAAGGGAACCCACGCAGACACAATGAGAATCTGCAAACTCCATGCAGATAACGTGCTGGCTGAGATTCAAACCTGGGACCCAGTGCTGCAAACGCCAGAGTGCTAACCACTGAGCCACTGTGCCAATAGCAGTAGCATTTCATATTTTATCATACCACATGGAAGATAAATTCAACCCCCAAATAATAAACAAATAAAAAAGTAATACAAAAATGTCATTTTGGATGGGAAGTAAGAAATGAAATGAGAAGTTCCTCTACAGTGATTTTACTAATGGCAACATTAGTCATTTCACTGACTAAAGGAGACTTTTGTAAAATGTAATTACTAATAGAATAATTTTACATTTATTATACAGTTATTATTTTTTTCTTGCATGTAATTGTTTTGTTCTATAAAGAACAAGTAGCTTGAACCATGCTCATGTAATATGAGATTATGGACCTGCCCCATAATGAAGTGATTCCACACAACTCACGGCAGCTGGCACCTTGGCAGCTACCTGGTCACTTGCACAACAGCGCTGGTTCTTAAAGAATGACTGTCTGTAGTACTTGTTCATATTTTAGTTTTGTTAAATAATTTACACTGCTTTGTAGATATCTGTACCCCATGGACTGTAATGTATTTTACTATTATTAGCTTTCAGCATTCAGGTTCTGTGTGTGGATACCTTAGTGAAAGAAGCCTTACAAGCTTATGAAAATAATGAGATGGAGGAAACCTTATCTGTAGGTAAAGAGGAACCTCAGCAAAACAAGGTACTTGAATTGACCTCATATTGAATAATGATTATTTGTTTTTAAGGTTCAAAGTGAAACGCCAAACTATTGAAAGATGTAAATGACACAGAATAAAACAGCATTTTTAAGCATTGGTAATATTTTCATTAATATATACAGGTAGTCCCCGGGTTAAGGACATCCAACATACGGACGCCTCCTACTAACAGGGCTGAGGTTTGAGGGGGTGGTTTGCATGACTTGCAGTAGAAATCTTTTGCTAAACACTGCTGAGCTTTGCTGAACACTTGGCTAAAATTGTGGGTGATCTTAGGAAGGTGAGCTCTTTTTGCAGCCTCTTATAACTCTTTAATGACCAACACAAACCCCGCAGCTGTTTCTTTTTGCATATCAAAGCACAGCTTGCTCCAGAAATTAATGAATATCTAGGCTCCATAAATTTTTTTTTTTTTTGCTTTGTTTGTGATCAACTTTTTATCCTTATTGAGGATTTTATACAGTAACTGACACCATGCTGCCTAATATGTTGAGACAAGCATCTGTCCCATTTGTATTTATTAAAATAATATACTTGTCCCGACTTACAAATTCAACTTAGGATCAAACCTACAGTCCCTATCTTGCATGTAATCCATGGACTACCTGTTCTTAAATGTATTTTGATAAAGTATCCTGAAGTACCTGAATTGGAATTATGGATCAACCTCTTGGAATTCTTGTGTAACAGAGCTCATGTTGGTAGAGGGGGGGCATTATTAGAGCCTATAAGTTGTATTAATTTTCTGACAAGTTTATGGCTACGCACAAATGTCAGATGATTCTCATCAGATAATTGCTAGCATCAGATAAGGGCTAGCATCGGACAAGAATCTGACGCATTTACAGCGCTCATCCGACATTGTTCATTGATCCGTCCTGACGGATCCACGAATGACAAACGGCCTTAATGCAAGTGAAGGTAGGAGAGCCCAACAGGGTGCACTTAGTCGTTCTCCCCCCTCGCCTCTCTATGGAACAGAACGACGCTGTATGTACAGAGCTCATGCATCTTTCAGTCTAAAAAAAACTATCTAACATGAGTATGTTACCTACATATTTTTGAAAGCAGGAATGGTCAAAGTGACAATAAGTCTGCTTCTTCTTTTTTTCACCTCCCAATTACAGGCTGGGGGATGGACAGGCTCTGTAAACGTTGGTTAACTGCAGTGGAGAAAATCAAATGTACTAAGTAAAAGATGCATATTATTTACTTGTATTTATTTAGCATCAAAATATTACACAGCGCCTAATTTCATTGTCATATTACCTATTTAATGTACAGTGCTGCCTAATATGTTAGCACTATATAAACCCTGTTTAATATTATTATTAATAATAATATCACCAACTGTCCCTCAAGGGGGGCTCACAATCTAATGTCCTTACCATAGTCATATGTCATTACCAAAGTTTAAGGTCAATTCTGAGGAAAAGCCAATTAACCTAACATGTTTTTTTGTGGAAATATTGACCATCGGTTTGGCCCACACAATTATACAAATTCAGATAGTGTCCTGCCCAGCATTTCATCCTGAGACTAGCACTACAAGGACAAGGGTGATAGCCACTGAGCCAACCATGCGCCAAGGGCATGTTGCACTTTGCTAAGTGAACAGTCTGTATTCTTTTTATCAACCCCATAGTTCGTTATTATACCAGCAACATTGACCAGTACATTTACTACACTTACTTGTCCTAAGAGTACCATCTCTTAGATGAAATGATCACAATTTAGATGACAAAACATGTTTGTTTTTTGTAAAGCAGATAACAGAAAGTGTTCCTGATGAACCAAATGGCCCAGAAGTACAATCGGCTGAAAGTATTCATGCAGTTACAGGTGAGCTTTTACATTGTATGCATAATATACATAAAAGAAGGTCGAGCATCTTCTTCCATTAAAGCTAAACCACAGTCACTTTATTTTTTTATTATTTTTGTATTCTTTATTTTATCTATGTATCTTGTGATGTTATATACATATCATACAGAAAGATTAAACAAGCCATCCCTAACCTTAGTAGGTGATTTTAATGTGAGGTGTGCATCCTCAATGATCACACTAAAGACTCTACAGACAAGTTTCAGTTTCTAACAGCTGAGAACAATGTGTCTGAGAAACCCTTACAAAAACTTTCAGGTATCGGGTTAATATTTTCTAATGTACAGCTTAGTGGGAATTAGCACAATCAGTTATATGTATATAATATAATAAAAAAATATATATTATTAAATAAAATAATAAATAATAAAATATACCCTAACTGTACCTTGATATGTATGCACAGATCAGTGTATATTGTTGGAAGGATTATGAACAGGTAAGTAAGAATACTTTAAGAGACATTGGGCCTAATTTTTAAAAGCTCTCCAAGACTGGATAAGATGGGCTATCGTGGGAGAACCTGGGTTATCCAGCAAACCTGCAATGGATCTTTAACATTTGCCAAGTATTAGCAAATGGTTTTTGAGAAATCCTTTGCTGGATCTCCCAGGTTCCCCCATGATATCTTCTCTAGACTTGGAGAGCCTAAATAAATCAGGCCCATATTATCTCTGTTTTGTAATAATAAGACTGCATTTAAAAACTAATCCAAAATTCTGTTGTAACTCCTGTGCAATGAAGTTAAATTTCATACAGTGTTATCAGCTTCCTAGTTACATTCTGTGACCCACAGAACAAACTTTTTGTTTCTAAGATGATTTTTAGTCCAGTCAGGAGATCAGCCTTTAATGTTATTGCTCAATAAAATCTAATTCTGGCAGGATTAAAAGGTAAAATTAAAAATAAAAAACCCAATTAAAGAATACAACACTCACAGCATCTTGGTATTGTCACATGTAACTATATTTGTTTGTGGGTTTGTATGCAATTATAAGGGGATTAGGGGGGTTTAAACTGTCATTTTCAGCTTTGTAAAATTTTCAGTGTTTAAATATTTGTTTTTCTGCCCATTTAGAAAATGGTGAAAATGAAACTTTAAACAAAAGTACGAATCATGCAGTGCAGAGCTTGACTAATGGAAATTCTATGCAGAAGGAAAATAAGGTAAATCCTTATATGTAAACCCTGTTAATTAATGATGCAGTTTGGGTGATGGTTGAACTTTATTGTGTCATTATTGTCCCCAGAGCTATAACATTTTTGTTTTTTTTTAATAAAATCTATATGACAAAAAAAACTGTAAATACTCAAACATAAACTTATCTAAATATAAACTTATTTTACTTGCTTTTATTTGACTTTAAACCTAGGGGACAAATACAATGAATTTGCGTTATTTTTAAAATAGTTATTTAAAAGAGAAAAAAAAAAATAAAATCACACTCAGTCTATATATGTTTTTCATTCTTTTTATAAGTTAAAGTATTTTGTAGTTTTGAGTTGGTTATGATGGTCACTTGCTTTTAAATGATGCATTATTGTTGGCCACAAATAGATGGCTCTGTGTCCTCATGACTCAAGAGTTTGTTTCACATTTTACATGAGGACACAGTCCCATCTACTGGTGTGACCCAAGTATAAACCGATATTCTTTTGGATTCGCTGGGCTTGTAAGCTTGTTTTCCCTGGCCAAACATAGGTTAAACATAAGGGGACAGATAAGCAGTCATTTTCTTCTGCAGGTCAGGGTGGACCTACTAAGCACCAGTATGCTAAGTAATTTATTACACTTTCAAGTATTAATTACCTATTGTAATGATAAAAATACTGCCTCTGTCAATGCGCCAGAATAAGTAAAGCTCTCCAAGGCTGGAGAGGTTGCACTTTCATCAGTGAATTTGGGTGATCCAGCAAAGCTTGAATGGATTCCTCAAAAGCCATTTGCTAGCAAATGTTTTCAATCCTGGACCAGATCCATTCATGGTTTATTGGATCACCCAGCTTCACTGATAAAAACGTATCCCAGCCTTGGAGAGCTTTAATAAATGAGGCCCAATGCCTTAAACCGTACCTAAACTCAAAATTTTCACTTTACATAAAAGGGTAGACAATCCTTTTATGTAGAGTAAAAATTATATTTGGGTGCAGCACTGCCCCCTAATTCTCAGCCCCCTAGGCTGTTGAGAATGAATAGGAGTGCAAGCCTCCCGGGATACCTATATCAGGCATCCCAGGAGGATCCAGGGCGCTCGTCTTTTTAATGCTAGTTCCTAGGTTCAAATCTTGGGCAGGACACTATGCAAGGTGTTTGCATGTTCTCTCCCTGTATTCCACAATACCTCCAAAAAAGTGCAGTTAGATTATTAACCTTCTTCCCCATCCGGAAACTGTTTTTGTACATGTAAAAAAAAGCAGCTCAACCATAGTACAGTGTGAACTGCTGGGTGCAGTATGAATGAATACAATTTTGAGATCACAGGACTCTTGACAGATAATTTCCTGAGTTAAAAGAGGAAAGAGTAGTAGAGAAGTACCACTGTCAGACCTTCAACCACTGTTAAAAAATGCCACTTATCTTTTCTCCATCTATAAACCACTCCTGGTTTTGCTGATAAGCTTGTGACTTTCGTTCAACCTCTTACTTGTACTTCTCACATATGGTAATTCTATTGCACTGACCCCTTAAACCAGAGATAGGCAAACTCCGGCCTTTAGGCCGGATATGGCCTAGCCAGTATTCCAGTCCGGCCTAACGCCCCCCTAGTTATTTATTTTTGGATCCGGCCTAATTAAATTGTCACGTTATCGCGAGTTCCTGCAATATCATCAATATCATCGAGTTCCCGCACAGTAACCCCAATTACTAGGCCTAAAGAGCAGAAGCAACGCGCAGCTACCAGTCTCTGGAACGTTGACCTCAAATGTCGGTCTTCAACCCCGAATGGACTGACAAATTATTCTTCGTCCAATGCGGCAACAAAGCCCTGTGTTTAGTGTTCAATGACACCAACAGCACTTTCAAGCGGTCGAATCTCAAGGGGCATTTCGATGCCAAGCACACCTAGAGAGACTACACTGCGAATGAGCGGAAGACTATGGCTGCTCGCTTGCAATCACAGTTGGGAAATACCTTTCCTTGGGACACCTTGTTTCTTCCGGCCTAGTGTGCCTTCTTGACCTCCTAAAATTGCCTAGTTGTCCAAAAAGTTTGCCAACCCCTGCCTTAAACCATTAGTGGTCTAAAAATCATTGCTGGACCTATTCATCCAGCCAGATATATATCAAAACAACATATTTGTGTGATCACAAATGTTTTTAACCATCAGGTGTTCCAAACATCATCATAAACAAACATACGCAATTATGTATTTATAAAAATCATAGAGACAGTTTTTGTAATTTCATGATCTGACTGGATTTTATATTTCCCTGATTACCTGCATGACAGCAATCTGACTGAAAGACTGGTGGCTAGCTGCATCAGCTAAACAGGTTAATTGGCTTTGCACATTTCTGTCACTTTAGCTAAGATACAATTCTTGCAGGAGAGTTTTCAAAGTGATGACTCTTTTGTGTGCTCTGCAACTTCGCTATCCAATAAGCAGGCTGGGACATAGTGACAACTCTGCATTTCTTAAAAAGACCTTGTCACCTGTCTAAGATGCTCCCTGTCCCTCTGATATTAACATTGCCAGTACTTTCCCATCTTTCCTTCCTCTGTCTTCTACTAAAATCCATAGCGCTGGCTCGTGTCACTTTTCCTGTCATGTGATAGTGTTTTCTTGGCTACCAGATTAAAGCACTAATACATGGTAGTAGGTTACATGCTTCCCCCATACCCATAGGCAGTAGTTATTGATACTGTGATGTACAATAGGTAAGTGAATACTTCCTTTTCTTACCACTTATGTACCTTTATGGTGCCTTTTCAAATGAAGTGCTGTAATGGGCAAGGTGAGAGTGTCTTTCTTATATGTTGTAAAGGAGGAGTGTAGGGACTGCCAGCTTAGCCTTTTTCTAAAAACGCAAGTTGCTTTGTCCTACTGTTATATATTTGAGTTATGTTTTTATTTACAGCAGCACTAGTGACACTGTTCCAAAGGCTACAATAAAAGAAATAAAAACATGGAGACATCAAGAGACATAACAATTTCCAAATAGGCATATTAAATCTAAGGCATATTGTTTTATTTGGGATGTAACGGCACAGGATTTGCTACCCTAGCAAAAATCTTCTCCATATTCCCACTACAATTGTAACAAGCTCTTTAAATACTGGAGCTAGTTGCATCACGACCTGGACCTACTTCATACAGCAGTTCTGTTGTCTGTGCCATTGTGTATTTTCTGTACAAGTATATAAACTGTTAAAGTTACAATACAATATAAAGTCAGGTACTGATACTGGATGAGAAGGTGTTTAGGTTGAGGTAAGACACCCAGTAAGACGTTCATTCTCCTCCCTGCCAAACTCATCAGTCATCGGTATGCTAGTATGCTGGAGCTAAAAAGAGCTATACCCAAACTGTAGCCAAAGATCTGGAAGCTAATAATTGGCTATAATGTGTTTTTTATGCCCCAGAATTCTGAAGAGTTTCTATATAATTCTGAATAGATACTGTAGTAAGTGAGATTGTCAAGTGTCCGCAATAATTTAGCCTGGGGTAATGGCAGGATATGTTTTCCTGTGCTGAGATTTTTTTGGGAACAGTCCTATACGATCGCTGATGACATAATTACTGTTTCTTCTAGCACCTGAGACAGGACTGTAAAAAGTTACCTTAAGACTATTTTACTGTGCTTTGTTAATGCAAATTGAATCTTTCTTCTCATTTACTACTGATACAGCTGTCAAACAGGGCTGAATTGGGCAAACTGGTGGAGAAATACCTGAAGAAGGGAAAGGCTGTGCCAGATGAGTTACTTGTGGACATCCTTGTCACAGCCATCAAGTAAGACAATATCTTTTATTTCTGTTTTATATACACTATACACTGTTCTTTATTGTATTTTACATATTTCACATATATAAATGCAGATGTGGGCCCATTTTGGTCTTTTTTCTTCTAGCACAATGGCCTAGAGGTTAGAAATGCCTGGCTGTCTTTGATTTCAATATTTTCCGTCATTGAACCAGACAGGGTTAACACTAAGGAAAGTCAGGGTAAATTTAAAATGTGGGCAGCGGTGGCCTGATTACTTTTTCAGAAAAGGTTTCATATAACTGATCTTTTCCAGACAATCAAAGTCCATAGTGCCAGTCTCCTGCAGTAAGATAGTCCCATAGACTATAATCCCAGTCTACTGCAGTCAGATGCTCCCATAGTCTATATTCCCAGTCTACTGCAGTCAGATAGTCCCATAGTCTATAACCCCAGTCTTCTGCAGTCAGATAGTCCCATAGTCCATAGTCCCAGTCTAGATGAGTCCAATGCAGTCTTCATTAAGAGTCAGGCTGCATAAGGATAATTCTAAAAGGAGTTAATTATCATGTATAAAACTTTAAGGATTTATTGGTCCTTAAGATTTTCCAGTTTGTCTTGAAGCTAACTAATAAACCCATCTTTTTTACAAAAAGATGGAGGTGATATGTTAACAGTGTCACACACTTTATAACGTCTTACTAGAAACATCAGTCACTGTGTGACCTTCTGGTACTAATATACACTGTGTGACAAAAAAGTACTCCTATACACTATATAGCAAAAGGACAAGACTATCACATTTTTACATGCTTGTTTGATATCTTATTCTAAAATCATAGGCATTAATATGGAAATGGTCCCCCTTTTGGGGAGTATAACAGGTTTTAATTTTCTGTGAAGACTTTCTACAAGATTTGGAAATGTATCTGTGAAAGTTTATGTCCATTTAGACAAAAAAAAGATTTGTAAAGTCAGGTGCGGTGAAATACTGATGTTCGATGAGAAGGCCTGGTTTACAGTTCATATTCTAATATATCCAAATATTAATCAGTAGGTCAGGGTTAGGGCTATATGCAGGCTACTTGAGTTTCTCCACAACAATCTATTCAAACCATATCTTTATGGAGCTAGTTTGTACCCAGTGATACAGACATGCTGGAACAGAGATGAGGCCTTCCTCAAGCTGTTTCCACAAAATTGGAAGCTTACAATTGTGTAAAATGTGTTTTTACTTGTATACTGCAGCATTACCAGTACTCTTTACTGGAAACAACCTAAAATCAATAATTTGGTGCGGTATACACATACCATTGGCCAAATGGAATAGTTACAATTCAAAGACACTAGTCTTTTTGGTGGTCGGGTTGCCTAAACAGCATTAAAGTTTCCAGGGCCTCATATTTAGTTTATACACTAGGTTTTTGTGGTAAAATGAATATTCCGACACACAACCAACTTCCTGTAATCTGTAATGTCAGCACATGTAAATGGTCTATATTTATTAAGGAGAAAATTCCCATCGACTTTCAGCTTCTTTCACCTTAGTCCTCAGTTTTGCACAGTTATAAGGTTTTTTTGTGGCAGGTTGGTGTCAATGCAAACAAATTAAGATTTCAGACTATAGTACATTTATTCTCGGCCTTCTGGCTCTGGAGCCAGAGTTGATTCGGGGGATACGTGGCATTGCATGCGCAGCTCAATGTACTTTACAAAAAAGTTTGCGAAGAGGCGGGTAAGTGTCTTTTACTGCAGAAATGACAGCCTGCCTGCTCACAATTATTTTTAATTAGTTCTACCTTTTGCAACCAGACGGGGATTTCTTGCAGAGGGGAAAAACTTCTGTACCTGCAAATGAAGAGGGACAAGTAAGCATAACAGGGTTTAGTTCTGTTTTACCCCCAACCACCACTGCTAACACCTAAGTCAGAGGTATAATCTTGTTTTTCAGTACTTCACTTTCCAGACCTAAGAGTTAAGCCCCGTTCACCATCCCTTTCTCTAGTGGAGTTTTTTTTTTTTGGTTACTGAGGTGTGTATTTAACTGGGGTGATCTCTTAAAACTTAAAAGCAAAGTCAAGTCAGGACCATAAAAGTTAGGAGAGGTGCATAAAAGACAAATTTTCAGGCTTAAAATGGTAAACTTGCAGGAGTGGCTGACATGTTAATTTTATATATTTTAACTGTTTCTTGTTTTAGTCATATCCCTGCCAACTCTGGTTGGGTCATAGATGGATTCCCAACTACTCTGAATCAGGCAAAACTGGTAGAGAAAGCTCTCACAGGATGTGACCCAGACAAAATGGCAACAGGAAACAAGAAAAAGATGTCCAATCTAGTGAAAGATCCAGCTGCTTCGGACGACCTACCACCACCTCCTCCAGCTTTTGACTTTGCTGCCATAATAGAAATTTCAGATGATGTAGTATTACAGCGAGCTGCAGGATTATATGGTAAGATGCCTGGTGAGAATGAATACAAGGTTTGCATTGGTGGCCAGATATCTGACTGAAATATGAGTGGTGAACTATCAAACAGAAAGTTCACTCTCCATGTTGAGGAGGTTTTACTATTTAAAATATTATACCATTTATGAAATTTTCACATAATTTATGATAATTTATTTATTATACAAGCACAGCAGAAAGCAGAGAGCCCAGAGTAGGTGCAATCAACATGCCAAATGTATAGGAACTGTGCTATGTAAAACAAAAGGCAAAATCAAACAAAGTTTTCTCCCAACCATTGCCATTGGCAAACCTTTCAAATTTTTGCCTTGGGGACTTCCTAACCGTACAAGAGGCAATGCCAAGGTGTCTTCAATCTTTAGTGTTTGTTGACCATTTCATCAAGTTACCTGTAGTTGTGCCATTACAGAATATGACAGGCGATACAGCACAAAAACTTTTTTATCACCCTATGTCATTCATCCCAAGCATGTGTTGTCAGACAAAGGCCTTAAATCTAAGTCTCAACAGTTTTCCTAACTCTGTCAAATCAGTGGATTTAAAAGTCAGGTACAATTCCATACCATCATCAGGAAAACTGAGTCTGCAACAGAACCTTACTAAATCTGAATGTACTAGTGGCCTCAGTATGTCAAAGATCTCATCTTGCACTACTATCATATAGTACACAGTGCCAGTGGTTTACCCCATATTTTTTGACTTGTGGACGCTACAGTTGGATGTGAATAACCTACTTCTTGAAAGTATGAACAAGCAGTGATTTAAATAACATTGATGTGACCTGATAAAAGCTAGGCTTTAAGAATGACAATAAACTGCATCAGACAAGAAGGCTGTGCAACTGCTGTCACTTAGACCTGGGGAAAGGGTTTTAGTTCAAAATATCAAATATGCTTAACAGTAAACTACAAGACAAGAGGGACGAAAAGCCTATGAAGTGGTCTGTTAATCGTGTTTTGTTGTGACTGTTTATGATGTCACCATGGAAGGTAAGGACTGTCCTCCGAGTTGGCTACATTAAATTCTGCTGCACCCCAGTGTGTTAAAGCCAAGCCTTCACAAAGGGAAATTCATGATTTTCTTCTACTAAGAAAACTGAAGTAAAACCAGCAACAAGGTGCAGGGAAATTTTTGTCTAGCAGATCATTCAACAGAAGATCTGTACAACCTACCACTCCATAAAAAAGAGGAACCTCTGGACAGTGACATTTCCTCCTGAGACAATGAAGAAACCACAGATAGTAAAGTTAACATCTCTTCTGTGAGTGGAGAAGAGGATATGGTCCCATGAGAGTTACTCATGGTCTTCCACCTCCAAAATATGCAAAATATGTGCTTTAATGACTTATGTTGGTATATTGCCCAAAAGATTAACACTTGTGATAAGTTGCTAAATCAGAGATACCAGTTTTACTGGGAAAGCTAAAACAATATATCTTGCATGTAACCACCTTATTTTGAGCTTTTATTGATAAACTGCTATCATGTAAGGCTATCTATACACATCAGAGGATTATCAGTCGATACCAGCAATCAGGCTCGTCTCTGACGAGAAACTTGTGTACATCGGCTGTCTGACATCTTCATAGATCCTTCCTAGTGGATCCATGAACAACAGAAGGGGAACGACCACAGTCAAAGTAAAGGGAGGAGAGGGCAACGATGTGCCGCTTGCTCATTCCCCCCACCTCCCCTCTCCCGAGAACAGAACGGCGCTGTATGTACAGCACTCGTTTGTTCACCTTTTAACCAGATAATTTCACCAGATAATTTTTAACGACAAAATTTAAACTTGTGTACATAATCTAAGTCTTGAGATCAGGATAAAGACCCTGCTGCAAAAGTTCTAATTGCCTCTTGTTGAGTTCTTTCTGGCCACCAACACCTAGGCAGGGTTTACACTCTAAACCCTTCTTTACTGGTATACTGTAAACTTTACAGTATACCAGTAATACACTTTAAAATGTAATATTCTCTAGCACATCTCTAACATTCACAAAAGGAAAAGTGAAAGTGCTAAGGGGGTTCTACATTCTTACCCTCTTTTATCAGAGCTATTCACCACTTATATGTCAGCCCCCTGCCTCCACAAAGCATGTGGCACTTTATATACAGAGAGCCCAGCAGAGCACAATGTTAATACAATTGTCACTTAAGCTACGTACACACTTCCAATTATTATCGTTGGAAAACGAACGACGAACGTTCATGCACGATATATACGAACGATCGTATAGCACCGATCCTGCACATAGAGTTAACGACACGATCGTTCGTAGATATTGTACACACAATAGATACGATCGTTTGAGCGATAGAGGAACTATGTGCACGACAGGAAAGTGAACGGACGTTCGTTCATCACGCATGCTCTGAACATGGACGATCAACGAACGACCGTACACACGAACGATGTTCAACGATCGTCGTCCAATCCGATCCGTCGGTCCGGTCGTTCGTTTCCAGCGACTTTCCTCGTTCGTCGGCGTCGTTGGTTACTTTTTTACGAACGATTTTTTGCCCAATCGATCATTCGTTGTTCGATTGGAACGATAAAAATTGGAAGTGTGTACGCACCTTAAATGACAACTGATTGAACATCTCTTCAACTGAAGTGGTGAATCATTAGCCTGTGCTCTCTTTCAGTTCACATAGTTCCCATGTAATCTTTCCATTTTTGCTGACATGTAAATGTGACACACTTACAGTGAAGTCTTTGTTGCCTTAATTTCAAAGAAAAGTAATCTGTTAAAACTCTGTTGAAATTTCTGTTTGTAATAACAAGAGAATTTCCAACTTATTAATGAAGTTACTGTATAGCTTTTAATAGCTGCCAGGGCGCCCAAAGTTGAAGTCTTGCACAGACACTAGCTTTTCATTGTCCAATACTAAATCTATTGTTAGTATAGAGGACCTGCAATGTAATTTAGTTATCTGCCTTCCTGGATCATTAAACAGCCAGCTAACAAGACCATGCATGGCTTCTTTTTTTAAAACAACCACAGAAAAATGTTACTTCTTTGAAGGTTTCTTGATATTTCATGATACACTAAGCACACAGGTGTAAAATTCTCTCAATACATGATTGTGGGATAATATCACAGTTATAACATTCCAATCTTAAGCTTTTTTGTGTTTAGATGTGATAATGTTTTAACAGGTCAAAGTGAAGATGATCCAGCCAAAACAGAAGCCCAAAAAAGAGATGACCAAGACCAGACGTTGAAGCAGATTCAGCACAGGTAAGAATAATATCCTAGCGGTCCGCGAGAAAATTTTGGTGGTCCGCAGAAAAATTACCTGGCTGGTGCGCCTCCCAGCGGGGTTCTTCTTCTGACCCCACTGATCATGTCCCTCATAGTCACAGCCCTGCACTACTGTCCCCCCCAGGATGTTTAGCAAGCAGGTCTGAGTCTGCAATGGGAAAGTGGTTCTGGCATCATCACGTCCCTCCGGGGGACGTTTCTTCCCCTTTGAGTGACACATGGCTCCCCGCACATGCACGGCATTTAAAATTATGAATTTAATTGTCCATGAGGTACAAAGGTTGGCGTCCACTGTCCTAAACGATAGGTTCATGTCCCTCCATATCCACTGTTTAAGGATTAAGGCGGAGGAGGGGAAGTTGTCCTTCAGTGTTCATGTTTAAGGCTACGTACACACGTCAGATGATTCTCATCGGATTAACATTTCAGAGCCAATATAGGACGAGAATCTAACGTGTGTACAGCGGCAGTCCAACATCGTGCATGCATCCGGCCTGATGGATCCACGAATTACAAACGACCGTAATGCAAATGAAGGGAGAAAAGCGCAGCAGGGTGCCGCTTGATCATTCTCCTCCTCTACATACAGCAGAACAGTGCTGAAAGTACAACACTCGTTCATGCATCTTTCATTCTTTTGTCTTTGGAAAGGATTGTGAAAGATCCCTTCCCATGACAAAAGTCTAACGTGTGTGTAAAGCCATGAAAAAGCACCGTGCACCTGATGATCCGTAAACCACCCCCCAGTCTCCCAACATTTATTCAATTTTTTTTGGATGGGTGGATTTAGGAGGGTAGTTCAGCTCCTTACCCATGTAAACATCATGTGTTCGTAGGTAAGCCAGACACAGATCACACTACATGTTTTGGCTAGCACTACATTGAAGATTTGAATTCAAGTGGCACAAAAATCAAACCTAAGATAGGCCTGCAGTGGCAATTTTATTAGCTTCTAATAAACTTTTTGCTGACAGTTACCAGAATAGGCTACGGCTTCAAATTAAAAATTTTTAGCACAATCCTGCTGCTGATAGGTTGATTGGTAAGCTGTGTGTGAAACAAAGAATGGGAAACATACAGGGCAGCATATAGAATAGGAAATGTACAGTGCAACATACAGAATGAAGCGGTTTAGAATAGGAAATGCACAGTGTAAAGCACAGAAATATAAATATAAAATGTACAGCACAGTATACAGAATTGAGGGAATGTACAATACAGCTTAAAAATGTAAAAAATAAAGAAAAGAATATGAGGGGGATTGAAAAGAGGAGGACTGTGATAGAAAGAACAAATTGTGCAGTTCTAGAGTACATTCTCTATAGTGTGATTAACCCCCATAAAAGTATATTTCACTTTCCTACATTTTTGGGATTGGATTAATTACTGTAGATCAAGGGTGTCAAACTCAAATACACAGAGGGCCAAAATTAAAAACTTAGACAAAGTCATGGGCCAACCTTGAAATTTATTGGAAAAATTGAGGAAATGTTTTAAATCCTTTTCATATGGAAACAAAGAGGTTTTAACATTCAATCTGGAACAAGCTTATAATAGAGAAAGAGGCATAAAACATTTTTTTTTTATTTTATTTAAGATTTAAAAAAAATCTTATGCCTCTTTCTCTATTTGTAGCCTTCTGAGTTAAATTTCAACCGTAACCTTTTTGCACAGGCTAACAACAATAATAACAATATTCTTCAATGAAATTCCAATCATTCAAGTTCATGCCTTGGAGTAGCAAGGAAAAGTACATCTGACGGTGAGTGCTGGAAATGCTAGACGCAGCCAATGCAGAGCTAAATCTTATGAGTGGCCAGCCGCTGAAACTCCCTCTTCATTGAAATAGCGCCGCTACAAAAATTCCCGGCATTATTTGTGTCTATAAAACAGTCCAATGCGAGGCCATGCATAGGCAGAGAACCCGCTGGTCTATAGACGTGAGTGATGCCTGGAATTGTAGTAGCGGCACTATTTTAATGCAGTGAGGGGCCTGCTGCAGATCATATTTAGGATTCCTTTGGGGGCCAAAAAAAGGACATTGGGTGCCAGATTTGGCCCCCGGGCCAGAGTTTGACACCCCTGCTATAGATTTTCTTTTACATACCTACAGTCATTATCTTTTGCATACCTACAGTCGTTTGATGAGGTCTGAAAAGTGGAGGATGCAACCATTAGGTGTTATTGCAGCAAAATTTAAAAAAGAAAATGTGGGACAAATGACCAGTGCTAGCAATACTCAATACCAAGTCACTGGAAAAATATGCCAGGAACTGCCATAGCCTAAAATGCCTCGAGAGAACACTGCTAGTGTATCCAATAATTGTTAAAAAAATAGAGTACATGGCTCCCTGGGGAGCAGGGTACACAAGCAGCACTTGGTAATATTCAGTCTCACTTGATCACATACTGTGATCTATTATCTACTATTTATGTGTGAATAATACCTAAAACATGTAACTGCATGCTACCTGTGTAGCTTTCTTCATAGAGAACTAGTAATTCCATCTTGACAAGCAGTTAAAAGATGGAAAGCACGAGCTTGTTCTTGAGTGTCTCTTCCAGTTTTGCACATATTTATTTTTCAATCGATGGTATTGATTATGGTAACACCTTTACATAGTACCATATTTATATTATGTTGTTCTTTGTTTTAGAATTACAGGATTCATTGACAATTGGCAGAAGCTGGAGCCATGGTTTTCACTGCAGAATATCTTAGTCAAAGTTGATGGAGAGGTGAAGGAGGACACTTTATACCACGTAATGGAGAATGTATTTTTGACCTCACTTTACAATAAGAAGAATAAAGGTAATGATCGCAATCTACTGGTCGATCGCAAAGGCAACACGAGTCAATCGTGGAGCTCTGCCTTACCCCTTCCTGCTGTTTACCATCAACCCTCCTGTACATCTATAGAAATGCTGGGAATGTTTTTTGTCAGACAACACCAGGAACTTTGCGTCCACAGCTCATGTAACAGTAGGGAGTAGGGAGAGAGGCAGAGAGGGCGGGAAGGCTGTCTGAGGTAAGCAGTGCTGGGTGGCCAAGTCAGTTCAGTATCAGTGTCAGGGTTCTATTACCCAGATGTAGCAGTTCTTTTTCTTGTGCAGCATGTCATTCTCATATGACAGGTGAACTGTAGCTTTCCTGTCACTATAGTCTTGTAGTGCATTGTCTGTGCAATGTTCTGCCATTCAATGTCTCATTAGTTTCAGTCACTTCTGTGTCATACTCGGGATATATATAAATAAATATATGTTTAGCATTTTTATTGTTGGTAGATCATTTGGACTTTAAAAGTAGCTTGCAAGCCAAAAAGTGTGAGCATCCCTGTTATAAAATATTCCCCTGTCAATGTTAAAATATATAGCATTTCCTATTAGGAATTTAAATTATAAATGTATCTTTTAAAATCATCCACAGTAATCAGCACATATAAGTAATAAAATGATATCATTCCAAAAACATGTAGTTAGGGTAATTGGCTGTACTCCAAACTAGATTGTATTAAGATTAACATACATGAAGACACTAACATATGACTATGGTAGGGACATTTGCTTATGAGCCCCATTGAGGAACAGCTAGTGACATAACTATGGACTTTGTAAAGCGCTGCATAATATGTCGGATATATGTTGGGGTATTTGTGTTCCCTGATGCTCAACTGCCCTCAAATATTTTTACTATTTAGGTATTATAAATATTTTCTTGTAAAGTTTAAATGTTTTTATGAACATATATGTGTATATTAAATAACTTATTTTAAATAATAAAATATATATTATAATATGTATATTATTTGCTGTATATTGCAAAGTCAGAAATATGCTTTTGCAAAGTAATAGGAGGTCTTGGTGGCTACCTGGGTTGGCCTAATACCGTATTTTTCGGCGTATAAGACGCTCCGGCATATAAGACGCACCCAATTTTAAAGGAGGAAAATCTAGAAAAAAAAGATTCTGAACCAAATACTGTAGTAAAATATTTTAT